>NC_134092.1:65963813-66266765 GCF_000715075.1 Nicotiana tabacum
ATGATCTCCCAACCAAAATTATATATGAAGTTTGTATTTTGGAAATCATTATGTTTTAACTGGACGTTTGGATATTGTTGATTGTGACTTGCTATTTCTATGTGTTGCCCTTTCTTATATGGGCATTGTATTTTGAAAAAGGATTTTTAGCTATACATACTAGTGCTATTCGACGGTACTAACGTCCCTTTTTCCGGGAGCAGTGCATCTTCAATGGATACAGGTGGTTCTTCAACAGGCGGCATTGATCAGTGATAGCAGTACACTCTTTCCAGCTGATTTGGTGAGCCCCACTTCATTCCGGGGTCATGTATCTTTTGCTTCTCATGTATAGTGTTTTGAGGTATAGCCGGGGCCTTGTTACGGGCATTTCCATATTACTCTTCTATTGTATTTAGAGGCTCCGTAGACAAGTTGTGAGTTATGGTTGATGTTGGGAATTGAACTAGAACTGTTGGTACCTGGAAATTATATTTTTCATTAATTCTATAAACTCGTAATGTTTTGGAAATTATGAATGAAGCTACTAATAGGAATGAAAATGAAGTTGTTAATAAAATCTTTTCAGTGATTGATTAATGGAGTACATATCCTCTTTATTCATGGATGAGTTTGGGTAGAACGAAGTCTAATAGGATTGCTCGGCCGGGTTCTCTCGGTTGAGCGCCGGTCGCACTCCCTGAGTTTGGGGCATGACAAGGGTGAACCCATTACATTTAACCCATTTGGTGGAACTCGGATGAAGCCTCCGTGAATCTGGCACTGGTGACATTTCTGTATATAGCGGATGTTGTTGCTTTCCATGGTCATTAAAAAGTATCTAGCTCTCAAAATATTCTTGGCTAACGTGAACCCGTTCATATGGGGTCTACATGTATTTCTTCCAACCCGTTGATAGGACACGCTCTATGGGTCCTCTCACGTCCCTGCATATATTTCGTTCAATAGTCTGGTTGCTTCGGCGGCGTCTACACATCGCAGCAAGCCCGAGTCTGGGGGTCCTCCTATACAAGACTTCCATGTTGAGGAAAACATTGTTTGCCAACCTCCTGAGGACTCGCTTTTGACAAATAGTAGCATTTTCTAGGTACTCTTGGGTCGCGAGGAACTTCTTGATGTCATGATACCAAGGTTTACCATATGGTTCTTCATTCACATGGAAGCAATATGCATGTTGATATTTGATTTCTATCTCGATTGGGTCGATGTAGTTCTTGTCTGGACATTGAACATGGATGATAAGGTTGCAAGGGTGTCTGCGAACACACAACCGAAGGCATTGTCCAAGACTGACAAATAGAGCAACAATGGTTTTCCTGGTTCAGAGGGAACCAACACTTGTGAGTTTGAAAGATACTCTTTGATTCTGTCGAAGGCTTTCTGGCATTCCTCTGTCCATTACGTGGCAACATCCTTCTTTAACAGTTTGAATATGGGTTCACATATTACTGTGGACTGGGCTATGAAGCGACTGATCTAATTCAATCTTCCCAGATACTCATGACATCTTTCTTGCTCTTTGGTGGTGTTAATTCCTAGATGGCCTTTATTTTTGATGGATCCAATTCTATCCCTTTCATGCTTACAATAAAACCCAATGGTTTTCTAGTAGGGACTCCGAATGCGCACTTTTTTTGATTCAGCTTCAAATCATACCTTCGCAGGCGTTCGAAAAGTTTCCTCAAGTCGTCCAAGTTCTCTGAGCTCTTTCGATAGTTTATGATGACATCATCCACAAACACTTTGATCTCCTTATGAATAATGTCTTAAAAGAGGGTCATCATGGCCCTCATGTAGGTGGCGTCGACGTTCTTGAGACCGAATGGCATAACCCTATAACAGTAGACTCCCCAAGGTGTGGTGAAAGTTATCTTCTCTACGTCTTCTTCGTGCATTAAGATCTAGTGGTATCCAGCGAAACAATCCATTAATGACTGCAGTTCATGCCTCTCACAGTTGTCGATGAGAATGTGAATATTTGACAAGGGGAAATTGTCCTTTGGACTAGCTTTGTTGAGATCTCGGTAATCCACACATATTTTGATCTTTCCGTCCTTTTTGGGAACTAGGACGATGTTTGCATTTCCTTGGCTTCTGCTTGACCGGTGGTTTGGTAGGGCCAATGGGTAGCTGATGCGAGACAATATCGGAGTTTAATCCTGGCATGTCATCATAGGACCACACAAACACGTCGACGTACTGTCGGAGGACCTTAATCATTTTTCCCTTATGCTCTGCTTCTAGGTAAATGCTGAACCTGGTTTCATTCAAGTCTTCTTCACTTCCAAGATTGACTACTTCCATTTCTTCGAGGTTGGGTTTCTTCTGACTCTCCAATTGTTCGATCTCCTGCGGGAAATTGTCTGGCATCATACTTTCGTTATATTCCTCATAATCTAGATCGTGGTGCTTAGTGTTTTCGTTACATATCATAATCGTGGAACGCGGTTTTTTATCGGTTTGATTACTGAAAAGAAAATCTAGGTATAAATAAAGCAATAAAATATAGTTGTGATACTTAAGAAAAAGAAAGGCCTTAAGCGTTCACAAGAGGAAAATGATAAAAAGGTACAGAAATGGTACAGGCCTTAATTGATCGTGTTATTTCAAAAGAAAACTTTTACAGATCCATACTACCAAGACTCCCAGCGACCAATGATGGACTGGATGTCCAATTCTGCAGCTCTACCCCTGGTTCGGCATCCCTGATAGTCAGTGTATTCATGTCAGTTCCTTCACATCATTCTTCAATCATATTCACGAACAACTTTCCTATCACGAACAGCATTCTTGAAACATGCTCTGGCATAAGAACATTTTTCCCGGAGCTAACGGTGCGAGTTTTCCTTTCTGGGGGCTGATATTCTATACCAGCCCTTCCTTTCTGCCAATTGTGCTCACTTGGTTCTATGATCCCATATGACCTGGCTCCCAACCTTGTTCCTGGCCTGTATCCATATTTCATCATCACCCTCATGGTCATCTTAGACCTGTACGGCGATTGAATTCCCAAATTCTGTTCAATCTTCTCTTCCTCAGTAGTCTGCATGATTTCTACAACATGGAAGGAAACTCCTTCTAGTCCCTCATTGAATGGGATAAAATACTCCAAATAGGCGGAGTGACCCCACTCTCCATGGACCACGATCTCTTGGCATCCCCACTCGAATTTTATGCATTAGTGCAAGGTAGATGGCATGGCCCTTGTCATATTTATCCAGGTCCTGCCCAGCAGCAAATTGTAAGAAGTGGAAATGTCCATCACTTGAAATAATACTCGAAAGTCGACCGGCCCGATCTGCAAGGCTAGATGAATTTCCCCTATAACATCTTTTTGCGAACCGTCAAAGGCCATTACCTTACGTGGCTTTCCTTGACCTCCCTCAAATGAATTCCCAACTACTGTAGGGTGTAGAGTGGGCAGATATTGAATCCTAATCCTCCATCGACCAGTACTCGAGATAACACTTTGTCCCCACATTTTATAGTGATGTGAAGAGCCTTGTTATGACTTGCGCCCTCGACAAGAAGTTTGTCCCTTCTGAAAGTGATCATGTTTGCCTCTACCATTTTCCCAATTATTGCGGAAAATGCCTCACTGGTAGTGTTACTTGGTACAGTTACCCCGCTAAGCATTTTCAATAAAGCGTCCTTATAGCTATCCGAACTCATCAATAGATATATGATGGATATCTGTGCTGGAGTTTCCTTTCACTGTTGTTCCACTGAATACTCTTTACTCGACATCCTTTTCCAAATCTCCACGCCTTCTGGGTCTGTTATATTTCTATTTGGAATTTGTTCACTCCCTGGATTTCCTCGATTGACCACTTAAGGGGCGTAGCATCTCCTAGACCTAGTCATGCCATGGGATGCGGCAGAGTCTATCATTTTGGCTTTTCCCTTTTGTTGATAGGTCCATGGGATGATTTTGTATTCCCAATCTTCTTCATCATGAGTAGCATCGGCGGGTTGCTGCGGATAAGTTTGAACTGTCACTGTAGGCTTTAGTTGTACTATAATGATGGAGACTTTTGAGGAGGGATCCTTGCATCTTCTGAATTTCCAATAGTGACAATTGTTCCCTTAAGGTCATATTCTTCATCTAGCGTTATCATGTTGGCTCCCTGGTTTCGATGATTTGGCAATGGGTTTTGATTCACATTAGGTGGTGGTTGAGTGCACTGATTGTCTCCGCTCTTGATCGGGGTTTCAATTTCATTTTTCAACTTGAAACAGTCTTTAGTATTGTGTCACGACATATTGGAATGATACAGTCATCCTTTAGTGGCACCAAAACTATTTGGAAGGATATTCAGGAACCCTTCCCTCGATTGTGTATCAATCCTGCTCTTCTCAACCTTTCAAACAATTGGGCCAAAGGCTCCACAATCGGGGTATAGGTTTTAAGACCCCTCTCTTCGATGTTGTGACGAGGACGTGGTGCATACACTGGTCGGTTTTGGTGAGTAATGGTTTGGACAGGAGCATATGCTCATTGTGGATTTTGGTCATTGTGGGTTTTTGTTGTTGTTGGCTCGAGGAGGATTGTATTGTTGTTGAGGGTGGTAGTATGGTTCGGTATTATAGACTGGAGCATAGGTGGGTGGTGGTGAGTGGTTGTTTGGGGAGTACGAGGTGCTTCTAGGAGATGGGTTAGTTTGATAGTAGGGGACGACTGCTGAGACCTCTTCTTTCCTTTACTTTCTGCTACCAGATTTTATGCCTTCCTCTAGAAAATCTCCCATCTTAACCAGCTCGGGGAACTTTTGACCCATCATTCCCATCATCTTTTCAAAGTATATTCCCTCCTATGCTCTGATGAAGTACTTGGTTATATCACTGTCGTCCAGGGGCGGTTGCGACCTCACAGCTTATGCCCTACACCGTCGTGCGTATTCTTGAAAGGACTCAGTTGGGTTTTCAGCAGGTTCACCAGCGCGAACCGATCATGAGTGATTTTCGTATTGAATCGAAAATGGTTCATGAATTCCTCCGCCATATCTTTCCATGTTCTCCAATTCTACGGGTCCTATCGGGTATACCACGTGAGTGCTTCTCCCGTCAGACTCCTTATAAATAATTTCATCCCCAGTTTCTCTTTTCTCCCCACTCTGACCAACTTGTCGCAATAAGATCTTAAATGTGCGTGAGGGTCCCCTGTCCCATCAAAAGAATTGAACTTTGGGGGTTTGTACACTATTAACATATCTAAATCAGGGTGAATACACAGGTCCTCATAATCCAGGCTTTAACTTCTTCGGGCAACTTGGAGACTCTTCATTTGCTTCTTAACATCTGGAACTGCTCCAATACCGACTCTTCTTCCTTATTACTAGCCTTTCTCTCCGTCTCGGCGTACTAATTGATGTCATATGTCGCCCTGAGCATGACGGGTGATATAAAGGTATGTTCAGTAATGACATATACAGGTGGAACGTACCGCTTGTGAGTAGCGGCATGTTTCACAAGTATGTGCTGGTTAGTGGTGAAAGTGACTCCATCACGAGGAGGGGTAGTTGCATTATTGGTAATAGGTTGGTTTTGTGATGTCTGAGACTATTGTGGTACGTAGGGAGTGTGAATAGGATGTTGGAGGGTTAGCATGTGTTACTGGAAGTATAACTTGAGTAGTGGGGGTTGAAGTTGGAGTGTTGTTGTTTTGGCATGATGTTGAAGGAAAATGATCTGGAAGTGAATTTAAAGAAGGGAATATGGGTAGTTGAGGAAGTGTTGTCACAGCCAGGTGCGCCAATTCTCTGATATGTTGTACATCTTCTCTTAAGGATTCCATTTCTCTGTCCATCCTTTGCACGTGCTCATCATTCTTAGTACTATCCTTTTCTCTTGATCGCCCCAGGCTATTGGATACGACCAGAGCATGTTCAGTTGGGTCTTCTGTAGCTGACATCTTTCCCTTAGACCTTAGATTGTATGGTGGGTCCGCCAGTTTTAGTCGACGCAAACCAACTTTCTTTTCTTTTGGGGGGTAATAATAAAGCAAAAGGAAAAAATAAGAGTAAATAATTTGTGCATTACATCTAGCGTGTTCCTAGAATTCGCGGGGACCTCTTATTGCCGGAGGTATGCCTAATTTACGGATGTTTGACAGACATTTAGACTTGACACATTTAGACCTGAAGCGATTCATTTTCATTGATAATTTGGACTGATACAAGCAGGAACAAGCATTACATCACAAAGTTGCATGGGCTTAGATAGTTGCCCTTTTGGAAAGTAAAAGAGAGAACTAGAGATAAAGGTACGAAGTAGGGAAAGGAGGGGAAATCAACCAATTATAATAATCATCCCCTGAGTCGCCTCCTGGGCCCTTCTCTTCTTCTGGCTCCTATTCCGGATCCTCCTCTGGGTCTTCCTCAAACTCTTCCTCATAATCATTGAATTTAGACTTCTCTTCTAGATCTATTGGTTAGGTGATTGACTCTATCTGGATGCATTCTATTACCTGATCATCCTCTTCAGCCGGTGGTAACATATGATCAATGGATCCGGGGACCACCTGACGATGCATTGATGTGGTCACAAGATAGTGTCGTAGGATCTCATGGATAATATGTAAAGAAACCACCGCATCCTCTAACCAAGCTATTCCCTCTCTGCTCCGGCGGGCCAGTTCTTATTCTTCGTTAATCCAGACATAGTACTCGGGGGTGCACCATGAATTTTGACCCATAGGCATTGTTACCAGGTCATTCCACTCTTCTTGCAGTTAATTTATCTTGGGAATTAGGATCTGGCCACTATAATCATCCTCGTACGGTATTGTCCTTGTCCATAGCGGCACATCTTGGATCATCCAAAATTGTCTGAGGACCCGCAGAGGTGAGTACGGCTGAATGCCTTCTAACGTCATCAACTTAATGAAGTACCTTTGGGGAGTCCTCAAGATTGATCTTCCACTTAACCAAGAGTGTTTCCAGTTAATCCATTCTCCTATCAGATTGGTCAGCATTTCCCTCCATTCTTCTTGCCCATATGGGGAAATCCAGTGCCTCATTCTTTTATTGTGGATGCAGATCATATTACTGAAACCTACGAAGTAGTCGATAGTAGCCTCCCATTGGAAAAAGTTGTCATTAGACCAAATCTATAACAACAAGTTGCATACTTTGAAGTAGTCGTATCCTCGTGCACATGCAGATAAGGCTCTCAACATTTCGGTTAAAACCATCGGCACTAAAGTGGCTTGAAGATTGCCGCGAAAGGTTGCTAGGACCACTGGTAACATGTTGATGTTGATACGGCCCCTTTGCTTTGGGAAGACCAATAGTCCTAACAGTGCCATTGTGAAAGTGATAGGCCAGAGGCTCTCCCATATCGCTTGGTCGCATTGAAACTCCTCTGAATACCACTCGTAGCTTTATCGGTGCCCAAACCTGTCGAATATCTGGTCGAGGCTCACCCACCCGTCCTCGATACTTCTGAAACTTTTGCTATTGGTAAGACCTATAGCATCCAAGAACCGATAATCGGGCACAGTAACTGGCAGTGCTGGCTTTCTTTCGTTAAATGGGAGCTCCGTAAAACTTGTGACTTCCTCCAATGTTGGTACAAGCTCGCAGTCGGCAAATTTGAATATCACTTTAGCTAGATCCCAAAATTCTATCAACAGGCGAGCGACCACATTGTCTGCTTGGATGTTCATCAATGTAGTTAATGCACCTAGATGCATCCAAACTTTGTCTCCGTGTTCCCAACGAATATTCTTCCACTACTGTTTCAGCTTATGTAGTTCTCCCATTACCGTGCTAATTGCAGGGATGTTTTGGTTGATTTCCATTTTCTGAGGTGGGTAGAAGAAAATATATTTGGGTAATGTATCTGCTTCGGACTCATAACTGTCTTGTCATGTTTGTTTGTCTTTCCATAGAGATCACGCTGCTGGATGCAAAACCTGTTAACATCAAGGTGATTATCCTAATTATGTGTTGATGC
This sequence comes from Nicotiana tabacum, assembly GCF_000715075.1. Lineage (NCBI taxonomy): Eukaryota > Viridiplantae > Streptophyta > Magnoliopsida > Solanales > Solanaceae > Nicotiana > Nicotiana tabacum. The sequence continues at coordinate 65,971,770 of NC_134092.1, forward strand.
TTGGGACCAACTCACCTAGGGTTTATGCTGTATGACCTATTTTACCAGAGTAGAGTGTTTCATACATTTGAATTGGACTGAGAACTTCGAGAAGTTATGTCAGTTGACCCGACGAAGCCATTCTCTGAAATTAGAGAATTTTGAAAAGAAGGTTCATAGGGATGTAAAAGACAACCCTCGCATGCCATTGTGTGTGATAGTGTGCGGCCATGACTCGATTGGAAGAGACGTGATGACATCGTATATAAAGCAGTAAAAAGCAAGGGTGTAGCAGCAATAAGCAAGGTGATCATAGAGAGCAGATAATTCTAAAGAGAAAATAAGCCATGTAAGCTTTGTAATTGCAATTTCGATCATAATTAAAGCAACGTACAAATAAATCTAGAAGCCAAATTAGTCTAAATCTGTTAAGGTCAGAACCTAAGTGTAATATCCCCAATAGAGTCTCCATGTTCTTGCACCCTATTTTGCACTAGTCAAAACCGGATTCAACTTGTGGTTTCTCTGTTGTTGATGAAAGAGAGTAGCCGCCTAATATTTGAAGGTATACTAGGGTACCTATTTAATTACTAATTCATGTTCTTTATGGGTCGTCTAACCGTTGAGATTATGCGTACGGGTTCTTGTTATTCTAAGGGAAATGTGTTAGGCACCCCTTAAAATCTACCTGAGGTAGCTCCATACGATTTAGACTAAGTTTGGGATCAAGTATTTATAAAAAAGCTTTGATTAATAATAAGGAAGGCTGCTTACTATTTACCTAAGGATGATATTGGGAGAAAGAATACAGAGTCCTAAAGGGATTTGAATTTATGAAAGGGTATATAAGAGATGTTAAAAGTGTTTTGAAATTGGCACAAAAGTGGTCTAAATTTTATAAGCTTATAAAAGAGATTAAGTTAAGAAAACACTTTGATTTGGGGGATGCTTATTTACATAATTCTAAAAGGATGTTTGTGAGAAACAATATCTAGAATTTACCTTGGATTCGAAGGATTTTCAAAGAAAGAGTCATTTGCTGGAAATTCCTTAAAGGCGATGATTTCTTGAAGTTCTGATTTTTCTTTTGAGGAAACGAAGTTGAAATCTGATTTTGTCCTTTAGAAATAGAGCTTCTTTTCACTATGTTCTGGATTTTAAAGTCCTTAAAGAGAAGAAGGGTGGGTAAAAAAAATATAATAATTAGCAAGCAGATTACAACTAGCAAACTAAGGATCTACTATTAGCTAATTTCATATTTTTAAAATCCTATATTGTTTAAGGATTGCCTAAGTTCGTATGAAACTAAAGCATAAAGGAAAAAAAAAGAAAGCATGCATTTTAATATTTAAGTGTTATATACATGAGAGGTAAAACAACAATGACATAACAAATACAACTAAACATTAAACTAGTAGAGGCAGTAAACTAAAATAACGTGGCAGTAATAATGATAAAAGGAGTTGAGGGAAAGATGACTGGACTCTGGTATTGGGCCTCAAGAAGATAGGCCCAGCAGTAGAGAAGAGCGAACACATAGTTTCATAATCACACCATTATAGGAATGAATCACTAAGGTATAACATATTCAAACAGGCATTGATAATATTGCTTGGCAACTTAAGGATATCAAGGAAGATTCAAACCAATATTCATAGTCAACAATTATTTCAGAGATATAATCAAGGTCATGGGACTGAATTTTTATAATGATTAAACACTCAAAGATTTAAACATAATATCCCTAAGGTATCAACGGAATCATGCTTCTAACAATATCAGCCAGTTATTATGGTCAAACAATATTAACAAAGGGATTTCAATTGGATTTGATTGTCAAATTCAGTTTTAGATCAACAGTAGAAAGAAAGACTGATCATGGTTCAAAACAGAGTATGGTGCTACAGAATTAAGCAAAGGCTAGCGGCATTTAGTCAACTGCTTATGGGCAGAATAAATGAGGTAGTGACCTCATTAGGTATAGGAACTTTACACATTATAAAATCAAACTTATCAGGCAAGAGAAAGGAGATGAAAACATTTTACCGAACAAGTTCAAACTCAACATGAATCTAGCTCATCATATAGGTGTGGAGTAACCATGCTTCAGGTTCTAAAGCTATCAATTGGTTATGGCGGTATGTTTTAAACCCTATTATATGGAGACTAAGCTAATGATAAATGCATGAAGACTTTACAGAAATTCAGTAGGGGTTCATAGAGATTAAATGCATGGATGTATTGCACATATGTGTGAAGATCTCAAACAGGTTATGGAACAAACAAACTTAGTTGTGCGCAATTATTAGTTGACCCTATCCAAACAAAGTCATGACTCACACTAAGAAAAGAAAAATAGTTTGATCTTACAGAATATATATGTAGTAAATATTTATGAGAAGAAAATATCTTGGTGTAGATAAGATAGTTCCTTATGCGTAAAACAACAAAGCATGGCCATAAGAAAAATTATAGTGATAACTTAGATATCATTCTCAGAGTTAACAGGTACCAAATGCAGAGAAGATAAGCATCTAGACATTCAGATTCTTTCAATTTAACTAAGTGACATGAACATATGGTATATCAGTTAAAGTTACCCAATAATGAACCTGATCATAAACATATAGAATGCAGGGAAATAATACGCACATATTGACATTATAACAATACCATTGGCATAAGGGAAACATGAACATGATTGATTTTATCAATGATAGTGATCAGACAGAATAAGGTCCATAGTGATAACTTAGAGGCAGTTTAACAAACACAGGCAGACAAGAAAGTATTTGAACATTGTAAGTTCAAACTTAAAGTTAAAGGACAGGGATACAAGTCTTGAACAAATTCAGGTTTCGATAACTACCAAGTAGCACACTTAGCTTATAAAACTCATAAAATTTTGAATATGTGATAAAACAGGAAGGAGTTCATTGTAAATCACTAAGAACTTTGAAGTTTACATTGAACATAAATATATAGAATTTAGGCATCGAGGTTGTAAGAAAGCTCAAAACAAAGATCAATAATTATCATTCAACTAATCAATTATCACTTAAGGAATCATAACAGAATTGGCTACTCATAAAGGATTATTATACTAGCAAGACATAATTATTAAAAATGTCCAACACATATAGCAGAATTATAATCTACAGAACTTAATATTGAGATATCTAAATCATTTAGAGAGGCGAACAAAAGAGAAGGGAAAGAAAGATGCAGACCTTCTTAAGGGCAGCAGACCTAATGAATTCCCTTTGTTGCTCAAAGATCCCAAAAAACCTTCAAGCTTGAACCAGCAAAGAACTCGGCAAAAGAGAGGAAAAAATAGTAAGTGGTTTAATTATCAGAAACCCTAATTTCTTAGTGTTTATGACTATTCAGAATTTAGGTTGCTCTGCTTTGTGTGTTCGATTGTCTGTTGGTAAGAACATTAAAGACCCCTTTTATAGTGGCATTCAATGCTATAGGGCTTCACGAATTCAAAATCAGTAGTGGAGAGTGACGCACGGTATATGATCATATCTAATCAAGTGAAAATCAGAAGACAGAGGGGAGAAATCCAGTAATGATTTTACCTGTGTACTAGAAAGGAGTGAGTCGTTGAACGTCCAAATGAAAGAAACCATCGGCCAGAACCCTAATACCCAGAGGTCATTGCATTTTAATCTTTAGGTGTTAAATATTTATGATAAAGCCAGCTAACACCTTCTGCTCGTCTAGATTTGAAAGAACAAAGGAAGAAACATGCGAGTTTGAAGTTTCACCTTTGGGGTCTCATTTCTTTTACTAGGGTTTTGAAATTAAAAGGAAAAAATGTAAATAACGGCGGCACTGGGAGTGCAGGAACTAAAGGAATAGCTATGCATGCCATGGATTTGAAAGATCAGTGATGATTTAAAGTTTCATCTCTGAAGTTAGGGTTTCAGAATTTAAGAGGTTTGATTTTGTGATTGGAAAGGGAATGCTAAGCGAGAATCACGGATAAATAAGACATGATGGATGATTTCTAGATGGGTTCATGACCATGCACAAATTTGTATAAGACGTAGGTGATTGGCGGGTCTGTATGCTCGAGTGAGAAGAGAGAATAAGAGGAAAGGGGGAGGTGAGGTGGCTGAGTATTGTAAAAATGAATTAGGGTTTGAGGGAATAGGGGTCCGTCTTTAGGTTAATATTGAGAGATAGAATATAGGCCATTGGATCTGGTGATCAATGACCATGGAGTTTCGGGCATTTAGGATTTTTTAGAAAGAATTTTAAAGGCCATTGGATTAAGTGGTTTGAACGGTAGAGATGGGGTCTTTAGGCTGCTATTTTAAAAATCAAAGAAAAATCAGAGACTAAATGGGAGCCGTTGATTAGATGGATCAACGGTTCAGATGTGTGTGTGTTAGATTTGTGATTGGTAAAGGGGGTGACGTGGCAAACGCTAATTGGTGCAAATAGAGTAACTTGGATTGCCAAGCTGGAAGAGATGGGTGGACTAGGGCTGGGTATTTCCTGATTGGGCTATACATTTGGGCTAAAGTAATTTAATAAATAGTCATTTCTTACTTGGTTAAGGAATTGCAATTGTAGCCATTTACTTTTAAAATACGTTTTGAATCAATTTAAATAAACTTAATAATTCCAATAAAATGTGATGAAATTATAATTACTATGTGTTACTAATTATTTTAATTATCTATAAATGACACATATTTCAAATTGTAGCATTAATTTCAAAATATAAATAAAGTAGCCTAATTTTTGAAATTAAGGAATAATTTTGTCAAATTATAAAACCTAGGCAATGTACATACAAAAGTAATTTTATAATAGTAAATATATTTGTAAGTACACAAGATTAGTACTATGTAATTAATTTTGAAACTAATACTTAATTAATTTATAAAAATAGATATTCGTTACTAAAGAAAATACCTCTAAAGTATTTATTGTAAGTTGTTAAGCATGAATAAATTAATTTAAAATGGAGGGTCAAAATTGGCCTTCAATAGGCATATCAAGTCATATCGCTTGCATCATGAGGAGTTGGCTATTACCTATTTGCGATGGGTTCACCGCCGAGTTTATGTCTTCATAGTCTGCTTTCTGGGTTTGCTAATTTTTCCAATGCAAGGAGGGAAAATTCACACTCGTTTGGCCATGGTCGCCAGGAACATGATAGAAGGTATCGAGGGGCATAAATACACCATCATTCCTGTGATGCTAGCTGAGATGTATCGAGCCTTGGATAACTAAATAACTACAACGCCAATCATCATTCAGGTTTGGCTGCTAGAGCATTTTCAGAGGGGAAAATATTGCCAGGAGTTCTTGCGTAGACCACTGAATGACTACATCGCCAGACATCATCCAAAGAAGATGATGTTTCCTCCAGATAGGTTTGCAAAGCCGGGGAATGCTGAAGGTTGGGTATGTTTCTTCAATAATCTGACAGACGAACAAGTACATTGGATGTTTGACTGGTTTCCTAGTAGAGAGTTCATCATCATTGATGGTTGGGTTGTGAGGCATTTACCCATATGCTCCTATAAGGGTAATGAGGCAATCTGGGATGAAGTACATCATACCTCGGGTTTCCAATATGATTCAGAATAAAGCTGGCTTAAAAGGAGATATTATTCTATTCAAATTCAAGGCCCAACACATGCGAAATGAAAAGATCATTGTTGATGGATAGACTATTGAAAATAATAGGTATCACGCTGGTCATATGTCTTACTACCTCTCATGGTTGGAGGATAACATAACCGGAGACGTCAATCCAGAGGTCAATCTAAAAGACAAAATAATAGATGAGGTAGTTGTGGCTCAGGTAAATACAAGAGGCTACACAAAAGAGTGTCTGAATCTGAAACCAAGCATCTGGAACACATAAGGTGGATATGGATGCGACCAAAGAATACAAGGAGATTGCGACCAAGTAGACAGAGAGGTTGGAGCACCTAGAGCAGGGGTTGATAGAGCTAGAGGGGAAGATGAGAAAGAGGCTTTGGGATTGTCTAGGTATAGGCTACGATGAACGAGGGAAGCTGGGAATGGCTTACTTGCTGCTTGACATACGTGACCTCGGAAGTGTGATTGATGCAGTCAAAAGGGCAAAGGGCCTTATGGGGCCAAATAGATTAGGAGACAAAGTTCTTTATTGCCTTTTAGTTAGATTTTGTTAGATTCTTATGTAATAAGGCTTCGTGCCTGTAACACCCCGAAAACTTTTGAAGTACTTAAGTGTAAAGCCCGGTAAAATTTGCAAAAAAAATAATGTTTCATGGTGCCAGACTAGGTTTAGACTTTTTGGGTTGAACAATACGCCGGAAAGTAAAGAAAAATGTTTAGCGAAAAAGTGCATTTCTACGGTCCATTATGCGACCGCAGAACCACTCTGCAGACCGCATAATGGCCGCAGAGTGAGGTAGTGTATTGGGTCAGTTGGAAGCAACAATGCGGTCGACTATGCGACCGCATAACTGTTATGCGGTACATTATGCGATCGCATAACAGCTATGCGGACCGCATAGTGACCGCATACACATGCAGTTCTTTTGGCTATTTTATAACCAAATATGTGGTCCGCATATCGGTTATGCGATCGCAAACCTTGTTCCGGAGCTCCATTTTTGGGTTTTCAAAACCCGACCCTATTTCGTTAAATACACTCTTTGGGCCATTTTTGAGACATAATCTGATATTTTAGAAGGTGTTCTTCCATAAATTTTCTTCAATTCTTGCTCAAGTTTTGGAAGATTAAGAAGGGAAGCTTACTAGGTCTTCATCCTAGAGGTAAGATTCTACACTCTAAACCCTAATTTTGAAATTTTCTAAAAATTGGTAACTAGCAAGATACATTTCTAGGCATGAGAGTTGTTTATTTCACATGCATGTGTTATCAAAGGGTGTAGGAAGATTTTTGAGCTCAAAATGGTAAAGATTGGGTTTTGGGATGATGAAGTCCTTTACAAAAAGGTCATTGAAACCTTATGCACACCTAGTATTTCATAAAATGCTCAAGTGAGCTTGAACTATGATCATCTTCCTAATTTTGATTCAATTTGTTATATTTCTAAAATAGATTGAAGTTGCTAAGAATTCCGGAACGTTTTAGAGTGTAAGGAAGCTCAAGTGAGGTATGTTGGCTAAACCCTTCTCTTAGAATTGAATCCCATGATATTCATGTAAATTATGTAAGTCCCGAGTAATTCATTATGAAATTGGCTATTCTGAGTAAGATTGGGTTGAACGATATATGTTCAATAAGCATTACAAATTCTCTATTCATGTTATGCTACCAATTGAGGATGTGTTAAAATATGGGTTAATAATGTTTCGACTTTGCATTAATAATGTTTCGACTTTAAGTCAAGTTCAAATGAAGGCTATTATGCCAATTTTTGTGAAATATCTCTATGTGCATTAGACTCTAAATTGCTCACATGTGTACTACACACTTTGATTTGAATTGTGTTTGTTGTTGATGACGAGGATGATATTTGAAATTGATAATGTGAGCATGAAATACTGAATATGGCCAACGTGCCAAGAATGATCTTATAATTATGGTCAATAGTACCAATGAAATGAAAAGATGTGAAAGTATTATGAAATGCGATGATTGATATAAAAAGGTTGATGTCTCAAATAAGACGGCCTAGCCGATCGGGTCGTGACCGGACACCATGCCGCACACATGGTGGTAATTATGCTGGAAATTGTATTTGAAATGGTAATTGTGGTTGATGTCCCTAATGGATAGCCTAGCCGATCGGGTCGTGATCGGACTCCGTGTTAAAGATGGTGGTATTGATATTTAGAGAAATTGTGGTTGATGTCGCTAATGAGATGGCCTAGCCGATCGGGTCGTGATCGGACTTCGTGCTAAGAGTACGGTGGTACCGGTATTGTGAATAATGGTATTGTGGACAATTGTATATCGATACTAAAAATCTCCCAATGTGAGATATGGAAATTTATTTGAACATTGTCTTGATCCTAAATTGAGGTTTGATGTTGATTAAGTCTTTCATTGATATTATGATAATCTTATTTGTATTATTTGTCATTCTATTGAGAGGGTGTTTAGTTATACATACTAGTGCTATTCGACTGTACTAACATCCCTTTTGTCGGGGGCACTATATCTTTAAATTGATGCAGGTGGTTCCACAGCAGGAGATATTGATAAGTGATAGCAGTGCACCTTCTTCCCAGCTAACTTGGTGAGCCCCACTTCATTCTGGGTCATAAATCTTTTGTACTTTGTGTATTCTGTTGAGGTATAGCCGGGGACTTATTGCCGGCATTATCATTACACTCTTCTTTATCTGTAGAGGCTCCGTAGACATAGTGTGGGTTATGTATTGGTGCTGGGGAAAGACAAACTATGTTATATTGTGAATGTATTTATTATCCATTTGAGACTTTAAAAATGATGAAACTATTGGAAATGAATTGGTATTATAGACATGAACACATTTTCGTCTAATTAATGATAATATGTATTTTCTCTATTCATGGATGAGTTTGGGTAGAATGAAATCTATCAGGCTTGCTCAGTCGGGTTCACTCGGTTGAGCGCCCGTCGCGCTCCTCGGTTTTGGGGCGTGACAGTGCCATTAGTGATTTCATATTATTTCGATTTGTTAAAGATTGTATTGATTTATTTTTGCATTAATGGAGTGAGACAACGTTGGCATAAATTTTCTCCAAGTCAATGTGTTGCTTAGGCCCACCTCAGGCACAATGAGGTCCCCAAATCAGGACGCAAATTATTGCGTGACCTTATGTGTTACCTGCTTAAATATTGCGTACACTCTTTCATTTCATCTTACTGACTTGGTTACCTTTTATTTTTCTTTCTTTTGATTATTACCATTCCCAAATATTGGTTCGTGCATTCTGGCATCGTCAGCATACCACACCAGATCCAGAGGTCCTCTGCCTCCTCTTCCACCTAGCAACCCCAAAAGTAAAAGCAAAGGAAAAGGGAAGAAGGACGATTTGAGTGGTAATTGAAAGGACAACACTACCATAGAAGATAATGTCGAAACATCATATGGAAGAAGTACGCCATGACAAAATGATTTGGTTCTGCGGTCGGAGAAAAAAATCTTGGAGCTACAAGGTGAGTTTGAGCAGGTCCAAAATCATGCAAACCTCTCTCTTACTCTGAATGTCCCCGACATAACCATCAGAACACCACCACCCAGAATCAAACACCGCCCTAAACCACAAAAACCCAAAATCCACCACCCATAGCTCCACAGAATCCTCCCACAACACACCAATATCACAACCCCGCAGCCCTCAAAACCTTAACCCTCCACCGTTACAAACCCCTCAACAACATCACCATCACGTGACCCAGTATCCACAAATAACTACCTATCATATCCCTCAGAACGTGCCACAACCTACCTCCAATACACCTCAAAGCTCAATCAATGATCACCCATATACTCAAGTCCCAGGAACGCACCAAGGAAACCCAATATAAGGGGAAACCTTACCACACACCCTACAACAAACACTATACATACCTGAACCAACCAAGAAGGAACTGCTCATCCAGAATATGGCTGGAGAAAAAAGCTGACAGGAAGAGTCTAGAATGTTGAGGGTGGAAAAACGTGTTGAAGGTTTGAATTATAAAGACATGTGTATCCTGCCAGACGTGGAACTACCAGAGGGTTACAAACCTCCTAAGTTTGAGATGTTCGATGGCACCGGTTATCCTAAGGTTCATTTAAGGACCTATTGCGATAAACTTGTAGGAATGGGTAAGAATGAACAAAATACCATTATTGCACCACCACCCACAATACCCAGCCACCATACTACCATTCATCTCCCCCTTCCCATCAAACTTCGACCGTAGAACTCCCAGACAATACACCCCTATCACTGAACCAATAGACCAACTATATGAGAGACTGAAGGCTGCTAGTTATGTCACTCCATTCCCGCAACTGCTATTGAAAACCCTTCTTAGTGGGTCAACCCCAACAAGACTTGTACATACCATTCAGGCATGAAGGGACATACTATCGAGGAATGTCGCATGTTAAAAGATAAGATCCAGACACTGATTGACACCAAGGTTATATAGGCACAGGAGTCTGTGCCAAATGTTCGTAATACTACTCTTCCTTGTCACAGGAGTGGGGGCGTGAATGTGATAGAAACTGATGAAGAATGGGACAAGGAAGGATCCATCAGGCTTATCTAAGAGGGGGACGCTCCCAAAACATCTCCTGTCATCCTCTCACCAATTGTGGTGCAAACCAAGGCACCATTCGAGATCGAGGTAGCTACGACTTTCACTGTGATGGTACATCCATTTCCATCCTACAAGTCTGATATCATTCCATGGGATTATGAAGTGGAGGCATGGAGAAAAGGAAAAACTAACATGGAAGAGACGGGTGATGCTCATGGAATGACCAAAACCAAAAGGGTTTACACACCGGAAAATCTTGGAGGGATGCGTAAAGAGACCACAGCAAAACCACCTGTTGTGGAGACAAGTACTAATGATCTTTGGAGGAAGGTTTAGGCGAGGGCGTACTTTGTTGTTGATCACCTAAAGAAGACTCCCGCCCAAATATCCATCTTGTCACTATTTCAAAATTCATATGCACACAAGAATGCCTTGATGAAGGTGTAAAGTGAAGCTTACTTACCTACTAGTATCACTAGTGGAGAGATGGAAAACATGGTAGGACAAGTGCTAGAAAGTCATAAGATCACTTTCCATGAAGATGAGCTGCCGTCAGAAGGATTGAGTAATAACAAGGTATTGCACATCACTCTGCAATATAAAGACAAGTTCATTGCTACGATTCTGATCGACAGGGGTTCAAGTCTGAACATGTCATGCCCCGAGCCTGGGGGCGAAACCGGCACCCGGTGTCTCATCTATCCTTGCGTACCAACTTGTGACTTGGGAATTCTAGACATATAATGTCATACATTGGCCAGTGGCCACAGTGGAAGACAATTTGCGAAGCGAAATATAAAACTAAATACAGACTAATGCTGACTAAATATCAACATAAAGTTGGGCCGGCAAGGCCTTCATAAGTACTATAACTGACAAGCCAACAACATATATGTATAGGGCCTACAAGCCCAACATACTACATTAGCTGACAGGATATGTCTATAAGCCTCTACTGATGGATATACTGTGATAGGAACAAGGCTCTGACCTACTTATAACATATATATTTATATATACAAAGATGTATGTAAAGCTCTAGACCCGGCAACTCCGAAGGGTATCGAGCATACCAATCAAGCTGAACTTGGGCAACACCTAATAAGGAGGTCTATTCGTCTGTCTATCTGAACTTGCACGCATGAAATGCAGCACCCCCAGAAAAGGGACGTCAGTATGAAATAATATACCGAGTATGTAAGGCACTATACTGAAAGCTGAAACTGAACTGATAATATAATAACTAAAAGCAATTGGGAGTCAAGCATAATCTGAAGATATGCTTACCTGCTGAAACTGACTCAACTCTCTCAATATAGTAAGTAAAATAGTTGTCTGGCCTTATAAGGTTGGGTAGGTATATAACTGCTCTACCGTAGTAGGCTCGCTCATAGGCGCTCGGTCATACTAGGCTCTATATCTCGGCCAACTGGGCTCGCTTATAGGCGCTCGGCCATAGTAGGCTCGGTATATAACTTACCATCTGATTAGAGGTTTCCCAATAGGGGCCTGCCCATCGATTATAACTCGATGGTAATGAAAATACTGTAATACCATATATATAGACTTTCTGCTCTCTTGACTGAAAAAAGAAAATACTCAATTGAATATGAAGTCCCGATAAGGAGAATATTGTAACTTACAAGACTAGAAAAAATATATGTAAATTTTGGGACATGAATTTTTTCTTTATACATCGTTATCAAACTTGTGTAATTACGAGATCATGCAAAATGAAGGAAGAGCTTAGCCTTAACATACCTGGATTAGGAAAATATCCGTATGATATTTTCGGAAAAGGTTACACCGTGCTTCTTTAGAATTGCATCTTTCGCATAATCGGATCGTGTATGAATTTTTCGAAGCAATTTCACGTTTCCACCTCTTGAGTTCTTGGTCACTACTGGATTTGGTCTTGATCACAAGATAACATATTTTGGCTTGGAAGAATCATTAATACTTGGAGTGCTTTTTGATGAATAACTCACGCATCCAACTCTCAAGACTGGAAAATATACTTATTCCCAATAGTTGGTCCAGCAATATGAGTCCAATATTCAAGTTTCGTTCATTTTATGCCACCAGCTACTTAATCACTTGATTAAATGGCAATTGTTTGCCAAGATTTTGACATCCCACGTGGAAGTATTGTCCCACTAATATTTATCCAAATCTTTCTTAGAATTAGCATATCACGTTGGGCCTTGTAGTATTCCAGAGAATCTTCACGTTGGACATAATCACTTCTCTTTTAATGAAGTAGGAATACTGTTTTGCTTAGTCTTAGAAAAGTCATATACCTTACTTATAGATAGACCAAGCATTTTACGTGTAACCAATATATCCCTTTTGTCTTATAACTCATTTTGTGTACTTTGCCACCTTTTCACTCAAATTCAAGAGTCATCATATGTATCTCCATGTGGTTGCCACATTTTGGATCATTAATCTTATCCAAAGACTTTAATTAATCCACCACTAATTATTAATTAACTAGGTAATATTCCATTCCATTAACTAATTACCCCCATAATTAAGAATTATTTCCACTTACTTAAAATGCTACTCACTTTTCACATACCTTATACACCTTACTATCATGTCCATGTGGTACCTTATATGGCACTAGTTCATAAATACCGAGTATTTTAGCTCGGGCCGTATTTTATCTCAACATGCCAAACTTGGACGAAAATTCATTTTCTTTGACTTGCTTCCCCTCTCACCTTCACGAATTTATTCATCACTTGTTTGAAATTGCATAATGTTTATAATCTCAATATAATCCCATTTCCGAATTTACGTCGAATAACTTACGACAAAACTTTAACATACGAAAATGCAGGATGTAACATCATTCCCCCCTTGGAACATTCGTCCTCGAATGTTGACTATTGCACTTATCATTTTCATAACTTATGCCTTCTGAATACTTTAGTACTCTCCTTTCCATTTAGGCAACTGTTCTGTGAATAATTTCAAAGGCCAGGGCATTCTCACTTATAGGTCTCTTTCTCATACCACAACCTGTGGTCGGAATTCTTCCGATCTCGTAACTCTTGCTACCTTCTGTCATGCAACCTGTATGACTTTTTCCTTATAGGTGCGCCTATGTGACTCTTCCCTCCAGCTGGTAGCCAGTCTCTAGGCCTTACTTTATAAACATATGCATAGCTTGACAAGACGTCCCTCTGGGCATCTATAGGTATACTGAAGTTCTTCGCTCGGCACTTTGTTTAACTTACGAATATTGCTATACCTTATTTCACAGATCCGTTATCCATCCGTATGACTTCACTGCATCAAGGTAAGTCATATTATACTGTAACTCTTACTTCGATTTATTGTTATTGAGGTCTGGTACCAAACTCCAGGTTAATCCCTTTGCTTATCCTATATGTATAAATCTAAGTCTTTTAACGCTTCTTTATTATTGTTCATCTTAAGACTGATGGCCTATTATTGTATCCATCCATTGTTGATTCACCTCTATGTTGATCTGCAATCTACCACTTGAAGACTTGAAACTTCTTACGTAATACATTGCCGCTAGGGCCCACGTCTCATTGGGGAACATCTGAAATAATTAGACTCATCCACCTAGGGCGATGCCATACTTCCATAACCGTATTTTATAGCATCCCAATGTGTCTCACCTTACATGGGTATTTTAATCCCGTATAATTCATGAAATCCTCTTCAAGTCATTACTCAATCGAAGGCCCAAATGTCATCCGTTATCTATCACAATTACACCCTTATTCTATTACCAGGGTAGCATTCCATCTCTTCTAAATGCTATTAGTATTAGACTCCTTTGAGTTCATTCCGTCTATACTGAACTTTCTACAACTTAGAGAAACCATACACTCTCTTGTTTTCATGGGCTTAATCCCGAAGACTTATCCATTTTCGTCACCTTCTCACTTGCCCTTTTCTTATCCTTACTCTTGTTTTTCTAAAACCTTGTCGCTCTACCATACTTTATCATGCGATTTACACATATCCATTTACACTACTCGCAACCTTCCTTCAACTTGCTTGCACCATAGATTTCCTTGTGTCATTTTGGAACATCAAGTGAGACATCGCATCGTTTCTAACTATTCTTTACTCTTTTAACTAGATTTCTCGATACTTAGAAACCATAGGTTGGAAGATATGCCACTGACTATGCCACTATCATTCCTGGATAATGAATCCCAGCACTTCTAGCCTTCTATCTGAAGTTATAGATTATTCACAACCTTCTGCACCTGAGTATCTCGTACGTTGTTCACCTTTACCTTACCTACCTTAAAATCTCGCATCACATCTTCTATTTCTTTCATGACCTCCCTTCCATATAGGTATGATTCACATCCACAACTTGAAGCTCTATTATAATACTTGCACCTCTGGTGCATATACAATCTGGTGGGAGCTTCATACTGACTTCTTATGAGGCTGGTACACTTCTAACGGGCTTTATTATAGAGCCGTTATAAAATATGGCTATTGTATTGTCTCTCTTGTACCTCTGATATTAAGAGTGATCCTGCAATGTTCTCAATCACTATGTCCATAATTTTCTGGGTTCAATAATCAAACTCCTGATTTACTTAGTTGATGTAACTCTTTAGTTTCCTCTTTTCTCTGATCAACCTTTATGTAGGCTTAAGCTATCTTTCGATCTGCGGCTCATGGTGTTAGTTATTACTTTTAGTCTTTTATGGGCATTATGGAATATCCATGATACAACCTTCTAACAATTTAATCCTTTATCTATGCCCTGGCCTCAATTCCTTCTTTTAACTTATACCTGAGTCTTTTACGGCTGTATGAATGTCAATATATATGCTGCATCGATAATAATCCGAAATCTTTTGTGCATTCATAACGTATCTAACTCTGAATCATTGATCGAATAATTCCTTTCGTTCCTTCTCGGATTTCTTTAAACGTAAACTATTACTTTTGCTAGTCTTTCTGCCCCCTTGTTGCGTGCATACTTAGCTTATATTAGTGCCAACACATATTGGAATTCCATACAACTCATATGATCTTGAATATCACTTCTGATTTTTCTTCCCGTTCATTAGCCACGGTAGGTGCCATTTTCTTATGGGGTGCATGCAATGTTGTTGTGAGACAGTTGTTACAAAGACCATTTCTTCTTTAGGTCACTATGCTTAGGTTCAAGACTTATTCCTTATTTCCTTAGCTAGTCTTTCATTATAGTACTTTTGGAGGACCCTCTGACTCTTTTAAAACTGCGAGCTTATTACATTGTATACTCGACTGAATTTTTGATGTCCTTCCTCACCTATAATTATCCGTAGTTACTTACCTCTACGCCCTTGTGCTTGTAGGGTTGCTTCTGAACATGATATTTTGACTGTCTTCCTAGTGGCATTCTCTTTATTTTCATAATACTCATACGGTACCTTTAACTACCCCAACTCCGACCTGAGTATTTCTTAATGATCACGATGTCATATCCGCTAGGTTGAATTCCCCATGTTGGGGTTCACTATGCTTATCTTGCATGATCTATTCATTTTTTTGTATCCTCTTGTCTAGCCATAACTAGGTCATTCCTGAATCAACTACTAACTACTCGTTGGCCCATTCTCATATCAATATTCCACGTAATCTTTCTTGAATTATTTATTTTGTATTAACTCGCCTCTCGCACTGGCTCCTTGTCTATTAATAACATCTCAGGCAGGAACCCTTACTTCCTCTCCTTGACGTCGTGTTTGCATAATGTTCCGGAATCATAGCATATCGCTAGGATTTTAATAAGTGCAATCTCATTCCTTTCTCATTTTTATTACATTCTTCCTTTACCATTCCATAATTACTAGAACTACTTAATTCTGACTTAATGCCATGTCACTCCATATTCCCTCTTTTAGGAGAGTACTAAGATTTAGTGATACGATAATCTACTTATAGATGTTTTACCTCTTCATCTTTGGCATCTTTTCACATCATCGATGACCCTTACTCGCCTTGCGGTAATCTTTCTGTACCAAGGATAACAAAATTCCTTATTCATGAGGGAGACACCTAGTGTAACTTGCACATACAATCCCTTAAGCTTAACTTTGCTCACATTGCTTACTTTAGGGAAGCGTCTTCTTGAATGAACTTTAAAGGGTATTCTTCTGTCGTCCATTCTATTATTGTCGGAACGCAATCTCTAAAATTCTCATGTTGCCGACTACTATCAAATCGCTCAGTCCCTAATTTATGTTTAGTTCTTCTTGCTCACCAGTCCACTCTGATTTCTATTACTCTAGGGTCTAACATTTCCTTCTGGTAATTATGTTAGAATCACCAACTTGTTTATCGAAATGAGGATATGACTTTATGGCCTATACTCCTTTGTTGTCTCAAGGACTGGCACCTTTCGTCTTTTCCTTCCCTTGACTATAGACTCTGTAATACTGTCATTTCATTTTTTTTGATCTACCGTGGTTATCCATCGATCACATCTTACTCATAAGGCTTCATTAACTCTCTTCTTATTTCCTTGGTAACATTTCTGTCTATTACCCTATTCTGAAAACGCGAACAATACATTCTTTTGCTTTTGGCTCCCCTTGCCCCATCTATTGGCTCTTCGGGTTGCCTAACGTTCTTTCTTTACTAGAGACGGGAGCCATACTAATGTAATATTTATCCCTTCCAGGCTTGCAGTGCCTATCTTTTTAGTACTCATATATAGATGTACTATTTAAGAGTGCACCATCTGGGTGTCTCACAAGGAGATCTATTAGCATATACGCAATATCCTTCGGAAATGTCAACTAACACAAATAATCCATTCACCATTTTGGGTTACTCTAACCCCAACTGGATCCTGATATCCCATCCTTTTCTTAAACTACACCGGTTAGCCCCCATAGGGCATAACTGAGATGGGTGTGACCAATTATACGTACCTCTATTACTGTTGAAAGTAACTCACAATGCTTATATTTTTCTGCCGGAGTTGAAAATACCCTTCTCATCTTTATCCTTTTACTTGTTGAAGCTTCTATCTATCTTCTGAATCTCTCATTGGCTTTACCATAGGGTTTGCCTTAAGGCTTCTTATCGAGAGGCTTACACGTCTTAGTACACACATGATCTACTGAAGACCTTACATTTACTCATCATAAGCATCATGCAAAATCGAGTTCCTCTGACTCAACTCTATCACAGCCATATGCAATCTCTTACCAACCGTCTTTCTTGATGTAGGCATCATCGTATTATAAATAAGAGAGAGTTTAGGAAATTGAATTCTTACAAATCATCTCTATCACACAATCTAGAATGAGAAGAAATAGTGACAATCCTAAATGTCCTGTAGCCTCCTGCATATAAGTATGGTGTACAACACACCCATAAACAAGACTCTACTAGACATGGCTTGCAAACTCCCTAGGACAGAACTACTCTAATACCACTTCTGTCATGCCCCGAGCCTGGGGGCGAGACCGACACTCGATGTCTCATCTATCCTTGCGTACCAACTTGCGACTCAGGAATTCTGGACATATAGTGTCATACTTTAGCCAGGGGCCACATTGCAAGACAGTTTGCGAATCGAAATATAAAACTGAATAGAGACTAACACTGACTAAATGTCAACATAAAGTTGGGCCGGCAAGGCCGTCATAACTACGATAACTGACAAGCCAACAACGTATACGTATAGGGCCTACAAGCCCAACATACTGCATTAGCTGACAGGATATGTCTACAAGCCTCTACTGATGGATATACTGCGATCGGAACAACTCCGACCTACTCATAACACACACACACACACACACACACACACACACACACACATACAACAGCTTCCCGACCTACTTATAACATATATACATATATACACAAGATGTACATAAAGCTCTAGACCCGGCAACTCCGAAAGGCATGGAGCTTACCGATCAAGCTGAACTCGGGCAACACTTAATGAGGAGGTATACCCGTCTGTCTGTCTGAACCTGCACGCATGAAATGCAGCGCCCCCAGAAAAGGGACGTCAGTACGAAATAATGTACCGAGTATGTAAGGCACTATACTGAAAGCTGAAACTGAACTGATAATATAATAACTGAAAGCAACTGGAAGTCAATGATAATCTGAAGATATGCTTACCTGCTGATACTGACTCAACTCTCTCAATATAGTAAGTAAAATAGTTGTCCGGCCTTATAAGGCTCGGTATATATATAACTGCTCTGCCGTAGTAGGCTCGCTCATAGGCGCTCGGCCATACTAGGCTCTGTATCTCGGCCAACTGGGCTCGTTCACAGGCGCTCGGCCACAGTAGGCTCGGTATATAACTTACCATATAATCAAAGGTTGCCCAATAGGGGCCTGCCCATCAATTATAGCTCGATGGTAATGAAAATACCGTAATACTGTATATATAAACTTTCTGCTCTCTTGACTGGAAAAAGGAAATACTCAATTCAATATAAAGTCCCGATAAGAAGAATATTGTAACTTACAAGACTAGGAAAAATATACGTAAATTCCGGGATATGAATTTTTTCTTTATACCTCGTTATCAAACTTGTGTAATTACGATATCATGCAAAATGAAGGAAGAGCTTAGCCTTAACATACCCGGAGTAGGAAAAATTATGTATGATATTCTTGGAAAAGGTTGCACAGTGCTTCCTTAGAATTTTATCTTTCGCATAATCGGATCTTGTATGAATTTTCTAAAGCAATTTCGCGTTTCCATCTCTTGAGTTCTTGGTCACTACTGGATTCGGTCTTGATTACAAGATATCATATTTTGGTTTGGAAGAATCATTAATCCTTGGAGTGCTTTTTGATGCATAACTCACGCATCCAACTCTCAAGATTGGAAAATATACTTATTCCCAATAGTTGGTCCAGCAAGATGAGTCCAATATTCAAGTTTGGTTCATTTTATGCCACCACCTACTTAATGACTTGATTAAATGGCAATTTGCTGCCTAGATTTTGACATCCCACGTGGAAGTGTTGTCCCCCTAATATTTATCCAAATCTTTCTTAGAATTAGCATATCACGTTGGACCTTGTAGTATTCCAGAGAATCTTCACGTTGGACCTTACTAATAGACTGACCAAGCATTCTTACGTGTAACCAATATATCCCTTTTGTCTTATGGCTCATTGTTTTGTATTTTGCCACCTTTTCACTCAAATGCAAGAGTCATTATATGTATCTCCATGTGGCTGCCACATTTTGGATCATTAATCTTATCCAAAGACTTTAATTAATCCACCACTAATTATTAATTATCTAGGTAATGTCCCATTACCCAATAATTAATCAATTATCCACATAATTAAGAATTATTTCCACTTACTTAAAATGCTACTCACTTTTCACATACCTTATACACCTTACTATCATGGCCATGTGGTACCTTATATGTCACTAGTTCATTAATACCGAGTATTTTAGCTCGGGCCGTATTTTATCTCAACATGTCAAACTTGGACGAAAATTCATTTTCTTTGACTTGCTTCCCTTCTCGCCTTCACGAATTTACTCATCACTTGTTTGAAATAACATAATGCTTATAATCTCAAAATAATCCCATTTCTGAACTTACGTCGATTAACTTACGATGAAACTTTAACATTCGAAAATGCGGGATGTAATTGAACATATGCCCACCGACTACTCTGAAGAGATTGGGTATAGGTCTACATGAGATACGGATGGGCAGTATGAACGCGAAAGCATTTGATGGGTCTTAAGGAGCTACTATTAGAGAGATCAACCTGGATCTGAAAATGGGCTCAACTTGGTTCGATGTTGAGTTCCAGGTGCTGGATATATCCGCTACCTATAACTTGTTACTGGGATGACCATGGATACACGCGGCTGGGGTAGTTGCTTCTACCCTTCACCAGGCCATGAAGTTCAGGTGTATTCATCAGGAGGTGATTATCCACGGAGTTGGAAGTAACACTATCTACACCAATAAGATTGTACCAGCCATTCATAATAGAAGGAAGTTGGGAGGAGAAACATTCGATAGCATTGATCAGGTAAACCCTGTTGAGAGAGGGAGATGGTGGAGAAATAAGGTGCAAATCATGCTGGTCTGACTCGAGTACAAACCAGGCAAGGGTCATGGTACTAAACTTCAAGGGATCACAGAACAAATACGACCACAATATCATGGCACAACCTTAGGTATCGGATATGAATACACCATGCAGGAATATAATGATTGGTTACCACCATGGCGTGCTTCTACTATCCACTAGAACAACCCATACCACTGCTGCACTAGACATTCAACCAGACTGATGTGATTTGGGGATCCGAGGAAGATGAGGTTTTGGCCGGCATAAGGAATCGGTTTCTAGACGAGGAAGATATGGAGTCCAGTGCAATATTGGAGGAGGAGGAGGAAGACCTTACCATTCAGACAGTGGAAGATGGAGCCGTTCTCAGGAACTGGAATGCTGCACCATCCCGGGCTCGCCGAGCACCTAGGTAGCCTTGGCAGAACTAGCATGATTTCATTTAAAATTATTTTCTAGCATTTAAAACATTTTCAGTATTTTGTTTTGAAATAATTACTCGAAACATCGAGTTGTATTTGTTTGACAATTTTAAAGTTTTAATGCGTCATTTGTTTTCATTTAATTATATGATTATCTTTCTACATTCTTTTTCAGCATAATTATTACCTAGCATGTTAAATTTACGACTGCGACATGTAATGAGACAACACAATATGAGGAGAGTGACTCAGAAGATTGGGAAAATGATTTAATACCTGAGAAAATTGTCAAAGAAGTTGAGGATTTTGAGAACAAACCAAAGTCCAATCTGGAGGAAACTGAGGCAGATAACTTAGGGGATTCTGAAATGGTAAAAGAAACTCGCATTAGCATTCATCTGTCACCATCAGAGAAGAAAGAGTACATTAGATTTCTAAAGGAATGTGAGGATATTTTTTCATGGTCCTATGATGACATGACAGGATTGAGCACATCCATAGTGGCTCACAAGCTACCTACTTGTGAGCCACTATGTAGGATCGTCGGAAAATGAAGACGAGTGAAGGTTACACAAAAGGGTGACGAAAATACAAGAAAAGAGCATGAAAATATGGAGAAGTTATGCCAGGCGTCAAACTAGGTAAAACCTGGCTTATAGCCAGCAGTATCTCGTGTTAATCCTGGCCTCGTGAGGCTGCAGGCACGCTTTAATCCTAGCTCCTATAGGTTAGGTGCCTAATGACCCTCAGTTCGTGAACTAAAAGTTTTTCTCCCCAGTTTTGGACTTGGAGAACCCGATCCTAGCCTATAAATACTTCCTAAACTAGTTTAGTAAAGGCTGGACATTATTTGGAGGAAAAAACACACTGTGGAACAACTATGGAAGGGAACATCGTAGAGTTTTTCATCCCTTAATCCTTTCTTTGAAATTTTCTTATAAAAATACATGGATAATTGTTACTACGAACATGAGTGGCCAAGCATTCTAGTTTCTAGGGTTTTTGCTGACATGATTATTGATGTTTATTAATTACATCTTCGTTAATTCGGATTATTATCTTGTGGTTATTTCTTTAATTCTAGTTTTAACTTGTGAATTGTTGTAACTACTGATTTGCCCTACTATATATGCTATGATTCGGAAAGCCGTGTCTAGATTAGAGTAGAATTAAAGAAAGCTTGTTTCTGAACCCCTGGCTCGGGAAAAGATTTCGCGGTTAGGATAAGAATATACCTAACAGCCTAGCTAGTTGAATGTCGTATTATATTCGTTCAAGATAGATTCAATAACATAGGAATATATGATTGATATATTTTGGATAGACAAATGGTATTGTGGAAACATATTATTTACATAAACAATCCGGTCAACTAGGAACCATAGATAATTCGGATTAACGAGTAGAATGTACCAACTCAATAGGATTGATAAACCGACCACAACCCTGGAATCTTCATATCCTCTAAATAAAATCTAACAACACACATTTGTGTTCTTAATAACTTAGTTGTTACTTATTTAATTTCTGTAGCAGTAACTTAATACAAAAACATCATTCTTGATTACCTTGGACATTGATTGCATTGATTTTTCCTAGTTAACAATTATTCTAAGTCTTTGTGGGTTCAACATCTGACTTTCAACTCAATTTATTACTTGGCGACCACGTATTATTATGTGTACTTGGGGAACCAACAACAAGCCTGAGATTCAAAGATAAATCAAAATCAAATTCAAGAGAAGAACAATAAATAATAGTAGCAGTTTTATTAGCTACAAAGGTATTTATAGTGTGAGGTTTTATAGAAACTAGATGAAGAGCAAGCAGAATTAAAAAAACAACATTCATAGCATCACCAAGTGAGACAACAGAGTTGGGTGACTGATGTAGTGAGTCGGACTAAATAAAGTAAAATCCATGGACAACCTTTACCGAGAACAAGTGGCCTCTTCAAATAAAGGACTTGTAGAACACAATCAGACATAAAAAGAGAGCTTTACAACAAAGCTGGATAATAACTTGTATAAAGAAATTAAAGTGTACTAAAAAGTGGGCATAAGTAGGACATCATGTAAAATCACAGTACTAGAGAAAGGAAGTGATCATGTACGTGATATTCTAACTCCATAACCCTTAGGAGGAATGACTAAGTAAGGTATTGTTAAAGGTTTAAGACTGATTAGAAAAGATTTCTATGGTGTAATGTGATTAGTTGTACCTGATTCTTGTATGGGGTAAAATTGGTTGGTAACGGGTGGTCGATTGATGAAGTGACATGTGGAACCAAAGACAAACAAAGTATGAGTCCGAAGATAACTGGTACCGGGTGCAAAGTGTGTAATCGATATAAGATAGACTCCGAAGGAAGCATAACCGATAATAGAAGTTCAAATGTTTGACATCGGATAGCATTCAATGAGTGGCCGTTACAGTGAATATTTAAATTCAAAGCCGGTCGTTATGCACCCATCAATAACGCATTTATTCTCATTCAAGAAGAGCATAATTTGAGGATCTTGCCTCCCTCAATAAAGCTATAAATAGGAGGATAAACAGTCATTGTAGGACACGACACATTCAGCGCACAAAATCTATAACATATCATTATAGGCTCGATCTAAAGATTTTTACCATTGTTCTATCATTGTTATTGTTCATGCTATAAGAAAGACCAAGCTCCGAATCAGGCTTGCTATTTTCCTTCATTTTAATCTTATTTTTGCTCAATTTGTTTATTATTTTTGGATCAAATTGATTTTCTTGTCTATAAACCATGTTATAAATTAAACTGTACCATTTTAGGGATAAACTGTTTTGCTTCCACCATGGGGCATAGACAGCTGCATGATCACATTGATCTGTTCATTTGTTACTAAGAAATTTTGATTTTTCTTAAGTAAAAACTACATATGGCAACCAATGATGTCAATAACGCCCATAATGTGGGAGCACACAATTAACAGGAAGAGGTGTCTCAGCGTGACAATTCCATTAGCGAAACCTGCAACAATGGGGTTGAGGCAACCCCGGTTCGTGAAGGAAAATATCCTCGACATGTGAGAGCCCCAACTCCTGATGATGCGGAGGACGAGCACGTGGCGGAAACAGTTAAGCTCTTGAGAGAACAACAAAAAGCAATCATGACCACCTCTCAAGGCATGATCATGTAATGATAGAATTGAAGTAGGCATTATCGGGTGCTTCCAACAATGCCAATGGAGGATCCCTGGCTCATCCCAATGCTCATGTGAATCAGACAACCTAAAGGACTGATAACAACACTCCAAGGGATGAGGTTGGTTTTGAATGAGTCGGGGGTATAGGTAGCGGATCCAGGAAAAATAACTTGAGCGATCATTTTAAAACCGAAGTCATGAGATTCATGAGAGAGATGAACGAACAAATGGATCAGAATGCGAAGGAGTTTCATGCTCCCAAGAGGTTCAAGATACCGGACATACCAAAGTATGATGGGACTTCGAATCCGCAGGAGCACATCACAACCTACACCACGGTAGTGAAAGGAAACGATTTGAGTTGGACCTGTTGAAAATGTTTGGCGAAACCCTTATAAAGAGGGCCCTGACGTGGTATTCCCTCTTACCCGAGCATTCAATTGATTCTGTTGAAATGCTTGCAGATTCATTCATTAAGGTCCATGCTAGAGTAAGAAAGGTTCAAGCCAAAAAGGTAGACATATTTAGAATTTTGCAGGGCGAATATGAGCTACTGCAAGAATTTGTGATCTGGTTCCATAAATAAAGGATGTTGCTACCATCGGTTCTAGATAAGTAGGCAACAGAGGCATTCACGAAGGGTCTAATCCCACTAAGTTCCGATGTTCTCAAAAACTGAAGGAGAGCTTGCTCGAGTTTCAATTAACCACATGGGCAGATGTCCACAACTGCTATGAGTCAAAAATAAGGATAGAAGACGATCAGCTTGCTCGTCGCTATTGACCAAGGGATGGCGTCGAGACAAAAAAATTAGAACAAGTTTAAAAATGACTTTGATGCAGATCGGTGGTCCTCAGAGGGTCATTTTCTACTGTCCGAGAGGATCGATAGGCGTAGCAGCAAAGAGTTTCAATCATCAGACAGGTTTTCTGCCGCTAGAAGGACGAATCATGGCCGGAGAAAATAGGTCATTGTAGAAAAAAAATTCTAAGGGCCCGAGATCCCATATATCCCAGGTTATCGGATTACAACTTTAACATTAACCTACTAGAATTGGTTTCGGCAATGCAAAATATCAAAGAAGCATGGTTTCTAAAACCATTCTGATCGGATCCTAGCAAGAGGGATCCTAGTTTGTGGTATGAATTCCATAGGACTCACGACCACATAATAGGGGATTGTCGGCATCTTCACGAGGAAGTGGTGACTTTATTAAAAAATGGCCATCTTAGAGAATTTCTAGGTGACCACGCCAACAGAAATTACGGTCGGAATCGGGAAAATGTGAAGCCATCGAAGATAGCAGAAGGTTCACCTCGGATGACCATCAACATGAACTTCGGAGAAAACGAAGTCAATGGGATAACGTTTTCAGCTGCGAAGAAAACGAAAATATCGGTGACTCGTAACAAGAGAGTCCAAGAAGTCTCGGAGGACGACATCACCTTCGAGAAGGAGTATGCTGACGGACTTCTTCTGCCACACAATGACGTTTTCTTAATCTCTCTCAATGTTTTAGATTTTAAAATTAAGCGTGTTTTGGTTGATCCAGGAAGTTCAGTCAACATCATGCAACGAGAGTTTAGGAGCAAGCGAAATTAATCAAAAACATCATTCCGTAGACAAAGCTCCTTGTTGGCTTCAACTTGACAAGCGTGACAACCCAGGGAGAGATTTTGCTACTCACTCACGCCGAAGGTGTAACAAACACCACCATGTTCGAAGTGGTAGATGGTGACATAGGCTATAACATAGCAACCCCTTTGGGAGGGTGCTACTTACGTAATAAATCTATATTACTACTTACAACATTCAGAACATATTAACCTAAAAAGATATTGATAATAATTTCGTAGCGGAAATAGGCCAATGCGATATAGGTTTCAATGTGCAATACTTTAGTTTCTAAAAATACACTTCGTAAATTTTTTTAAATGAAATACAATGTCAAAATATCGAGATAATCCGATACAACCCTTCTTGAATAATCAACACGTTAAAGCAACTTCCTAAAAAATTATACTTTTCTTTCAACATCAATCCAAGTTCATATTGTACATGAATTTCAAACTAGCGAGTAAAAAGGAAAACTAGTCCTCTCCTATGTACAGTTTTACAAGACAAAGTGTAAATTTAGCATATTACAAGACTTGTGTTATTAACACACCCTAAAACAACAAAACAAGTCACCAAATTCAAGTTACAAAATTTTGGTCTTGAGATCCAACAAGCCTCCAAAATAACATACATAAGTTTGACATATAGATCATGTACAAGTCCCAGAACTATACAAAAACCTAGATGCATATGCAAATGTCATCTCCAAAACAGCTCCCGAAAAGTCTACTCCAAAAGACCTTATTCAAATCTCTTCTCGCACATTACCTACTATAGAAAACAACTATCGCTAAGCATAAAGCTTATTGATGTATAAACATTAGGCTTCGAGCCATTAAATTCTCCAATTCTCCTTTTTGGTCATAGATAGCTCAAATAAAATATAAATTCAAATCAAGTAAACAAATATATGAAAAATATCAAATATCAAACCTTGAAGTATTTCCACATATCAATAACAATGCTCAAAATTCAAGTGTCAAGAAAGCGTATACTATCAATCCATGAGAGTTTGCCAAATATCCATTTTTCGCCCAATATGTACGTCATTCCATTACACTAAGCATAATCAGATATCAAGATGGACCGAAGTCCCAAATTGAGTAGGTTCGAAACCCAATAGTCAATAGAATCAAGAACCATATTAAAATGGCTTTCTAGTTCGTATTTAACACGGACAAGTTCCATAATTTAAGACGAACTGCAAATCCAAAGTCAAGATGGCAAAAGATCTGAACCAAGAGGCATTCCAATTTAGGTGACGAATTCCCTACCATAAGAAGGACAAAGTCCCAACAAGGATGCAAAACAATCAAGCAATCCGTAGAAGTGGGCGAGTTAGCGAATATCTTGCAGTATTTAATATAACACGAATACCACGATATAAATTGAAGAAAAGGGAAACAAAAGCTTAAGTTATTTCAATACATTCCAGTAATTAAAAAGAGTACAACTTCAAGCTTATATACAAACCTTGGTGTTTTTCACAAAACAGTCCAAGCACAACTTGATTACGTTCAAATCGTCTTCGCCATAGACCAACCAAATCCGTCCACTTCCTCAAACACTTCCCATTAGATTTTACAAGGGTATATATACCTTAAATACATAATCAAATATCTATATAAGTTCAGTGATTTCTAACATGTCGAACTAAACATGATATTAGTGAAAATCACCCTAAAAGGTTGAAACAGAAATTATGGACAGTACCAGTGTCTTGTGTTGTGATTCAGTTTTGAAGATATAAACGGACAAACTAAGATGTATAGTCTTCATTAAAGTTGTAGATATATGTATTAAAGTTTCATGAAATCTGGAATCACCCCATCTAAGTTTCATACAAAACTCTATGTTCAAAATACTAACAATAGGACATGGATGGTTTGCAAAACTGAAAGTCTGGGCAGCACCTACCCTGTATTTCATCATCCTCTTTCGGGTAAATACAAGCAAAACTAGGTTTTGGATCCTAAACAAAAATTATAATAGATATATAAAATATCTTTCTAGAAACGTTGATGGAGATAAGGCTTTCTAGAAAATATATTAAAATATTATCAATAAATACCACCACATATTGATCGAGATAAGGCTTGAATACACATTCATTAGTTCCATGAACACTGCAGGAGCATTTGTCAACCAAAATGACATCACCAATAATTCTTAATGACCATATCGATTCCTAAAAGAAGTCTTAGGAGCATCTTGCTCACTTACTCTCACTTGGTAATACCTAGGCCTCAAGTAAACTTTTGAGAACAACCTAGCACCCTTTAGCTGATCAAATAAATCATTGATCCTAGGAAATGGATATCTATTCTTAATTGTTACCTTATTAAATTGCCGGTAATCAATACGAAGCCGAAGAGTGCCATCTTTTTTTTACACAAATAAAACAGGAGCTCCCCAAGGAGAAACACTTGGGCGAATAAAACTAACTTGTCACGACCCCAATTTTTCTCCGTAGGATATCGTAATGGCACCTAGTCTCTAAGACTAGGTAAGCCTAACATACATGTAGCATTTAATTGAGAAAATGATAAAACTTTCAAATTAACCAACAACAATTATAAAAAGGACTCCGCAACTCAACGGAACAAAACTCCCAAAATGCATACCAAGTCACAAGCTCTACATGGGTATACTGAGCATCCCTATACAAAAGTATCTAATAAAAGAAGAATGATATAGAACTAGATAGAGGGTGACTCTAAGGCCTGTAAATGCCGTAAGGTATACCTTGAAGTCTTATATCCGAGCTCGACTCACTGGTACCTAGGCTGGTACGAGGTACCTCGATCTACTCAAAAAGATATATAGAAGCGTAGCTTGAGTACACCACAATGGTACACAGTAAGTATCAAGCCGAACCTCGGTAGGGTAGTGACGAGGTCGGGTCAAGACACCTACTGGAATAAATAAAGAAACTAAGCAGGTATAGCGTAATATGATAATGAAAACAAGGAAATGATACGAGGAAGAGATATAATAAGAATAGCTACATTGAGACTAAGGCAATTAAGGCATCATGGAAGAAACACGTAATAAGAATGCCAAGGGAAAGATGCAACCAAAAATATAAGTGATGTAAATGAAAGGTATCAATAAGAATCACTGCCGAGGAACCGCCTCGCAGTCTCATTTCACAAATCATATCACAATCTTTCCTTATATCACCGCGGGAGCCTTACATTTAGTTTCAAAATTCATTTTCCTGAAATAGCTACCCATATTTTAGCCCACCTTATCACACCGCGTGGCTTCAAATAGTTCCCCTACTAGCAATACGCGTATCAAGCCCACCTTATCTCACTGCATACGTTTCAACCCCAAATCATTATACCACCGCATGTGTATCAATATTACAACATAACACAAATCACACCACAAGTTCCAAATACCACAACTTGCTAAAGGAATCAACAATAATAGTGTTTCCACAATAAATAGCCCATGGCTCAACCACAATATGTACAAGAGTCTCAACAATAGAAACTGATAGTGAATAACTCAAAAGAAATAGTATTTCAACAATTTAGAACTTTGTCTCAATGTGAATCACGGCCTTTATAACTTCAACACCAAAAATTCAACAATAAGATATTCCAAGAAATAACAACTTCATGTAAAGGAACTCAACTTTTAAATTATAAATAAGGAATTAAGAGAACAATAGCTTCGACTAAGCATGTAAAGGAAATTAGCAAGTAAAAGATAATACAAGTATTAACAATGTCAAGTAAAGCATGTAAAGATAGACTGATGATGATGAATATAACATGTTATGGCAACTCAATTAAAGGCATGAAAGGAGTCTACATAGCTAAAACCGGTCAATTGCCACATTTAACCCGTTTACACAGTTGTCACCATGCGTATACTGCTTCCACGTATCACAATTAACACAAAACAATACCAATCCCAAGGGGTAATTCCCCCATACAAAGTGAGGCAAGTCACTTACCTCAAAATACGCTAACTCAATCCACCGGTAAGCCTTTACCATGATAATCCAACTCTTGGCTCTAATCTAACCAAAACAACTTCATACCATAAATACAACTACAGGAAGCTATTCCGAACAATAAAGTTGGATTATTTAAAGAGAAACAAAAAGTAAACTCAAAAATTCAACCCCGGGCTTGCGTCTCGGAACCCGACTAATCTTACGAAATTCGAACACCCATTCGATAACGAGTCCAGCCATACAAAAATTACTCAAATCCAACTTCAAATCGCCATTGAAGTCCCCAAATTTGGTCTAAGAAGATTCATAATTTTCCCCCAAATTTTTCAACTCAAATCACTAATCAAATGACAAAATAATAATGGATTCATATATAACAGCCAAAGCCGAGTTAGAATCACTTACCCCGATGATTTCCTTGAAAATCCATCTAAATATCGCCACCAACAGAGCTTTCTAGGTTAAAATATGAAGAATGATATTAAACCCTCGAACACACCCTTTTCTGCCCCGCAATTTTGCACCTCCGAACCCTCAGCCGCATCTGCGGCTCCGCACCTTCGGAATTTACATCGCAGGTGCAGTCCTCACTTAGGCCCATATACCTTCTCTTTTGAGGATGGTTGCTCGCTTCTACGAGCCCGCTTCTACGAAATTTCAACTGCACCTGCGGTCCTTCTCAATTCCTTCACAGTTTCGCTTTTGTGGAAGATATGGTCGCGCCTGCGGATCTGCATCTGCGCCAGGTCTCCGCACCTGCAACCCGGGCCTGGGCTGGCCCTTTTGCGCTTCTGTGCTTCTTCACAGCGAGTCTGCACCTTCGGCCACTCCCACCGCACGTGCGATTACACCAGAACAGTTAAAGCTTCAGCAAAACAACTAAGTCCAAAATGATCCGATTTCAATCCAATTCACCCCCGCAACCCCGCCCGAATATACCAACAAATTCCAAAACACATAAAGGACCTATTCGAGGCCAAAAATCACATCAAACAACATCGAATCAATGAATCGTAACCCAATTCAAGCCTATTGAAACTATGAACATCCGACTTCCAAAACTAACGCCGAATCATACCAAAACAACTCTGATTGATCTCAAATATTGCACACAAATCATAAATCACATGTCAGATCTATTCCAACTTCCATAATCGGAATCCGACCCCGATATCAATAAAGTCAACTCTCGATCAAACTTCTCAACCTTCCAAACCTTCAACATTCTAACTTTTGCCAATTCAAGCCAAAACGACCTACAGACCTCTAAATCAATATCCGGACATGCTAAAATCACCATACAGAGCTATTGAAACAGTCAAAACTCCATTCTAGAGTCATCTTGACAAAAGTAAAACTCCAATCTAGAGTGACTTATATGCCACCTCACCAATCCTCTCAAGAATCTCCAAAGGTCCGATATACATAGGGCTCAGCTTGCCCTTCTTTTCGAACCTCATAAAACCATTCATAGGAGAAATTCGGAGCAAGACCCACTCTCCAACCATGAATGCAACATCACGCACCTTCCAATCTGCCTAACTCTTCTGCCTAGTTTGGGTTGTACGAAGTCGATCCTGGATCAATTTGGCTTTCTCTAAGGCCTCTCAAACCATATCCATGCCTAATAACTTAGCCTCTCCTAGCTCAAACCAACTAACTGGGGAACGACATCGTCTCCCATATAGGGCCTCATAAAGAGCCATATAGATACTCGATTGGTAGCTATTATTTTAGGCAAATTCTGCACGCGGCAAGAACTTATCCCAAGAACCCTCGAACTCCATAACACAGGCACGAAGCATATCCTCCAATATTTGAATAGTGCGCTCGGACTGTCCGTCCATCTGAGGGTAGAATGTTGTACTCAACTCAACCCTTGTGCCTAACTCTCGTTGCACTACTCTCCAAAACTACGATGTGAATTGTGTGCCCCGGTCTAAAATAATGGACACCGGCACACCGTGAAGGCGAACAATCTCGTGAATATAGACCTGAGCCAGCTGCTCATAAGAATAAGTAGTCACCACAATTACACATGCTGTGTCAAACTTCTTCCAACTCCGTGAGAGCCCAACAACGAAATCCATGGTAACTCGCTCCCATTTCCACTCAGGAATCTCAAGTCTTTGAAGCAACCCAGCTAGCCGGTGATGATCATACTTCACCTGCTGACAATTTAGGCACCGAGCTACAAAATACACTATATGTTTCTTCATCCTCCTCCGCCAATAGTGCTGCCTCAAGTCCTGATACATCCTGGCGGCACTCAGATGCAAACTGTAGGTTTTTTGAAGAATCAACTCACGCAAACTATCCATATTGGGCACACATTACCAGACATGCATTTGTAACACACTGTCATCCCCATTAGTAACCTCTGTAGCATCAACGTGCTGAACCGTGTCCTTGAGGATGAGAAAATAGGTGTCATCATACCGACGCTCTCTGATACAATCATATAGAGAAGACCGAGAAATCACACATACCAGAACTTGACTCGGCTCCGAAATATCCAATCTACCAAACTAGTTGGTTAAGGCCTGATCATCCAATACTTATGGCGTCTCCGCTGCCTTTAGATATTGCTAAACTACCCAAGCTCTCAGCTTTTCGACTCATGGCATCGGCCATTGGCCTTCCTAGGATGATATAGAATGGTGATATCATAGTCCTTAAGCAACTCTAACCACCTCAGATGATGCAAGTTAAGATCATTTTGTTTGAAAAGATGTTGTAGACTCCGGTGGTTGGTATAGACCTCACAAGGGACACCGTACAAATAGTGCCACAAAATCTTCAAGTCATGAACAATAGTTGCTAATTCCAGGTCGTGGACAGGATAATTCTTCTCATGCACCTCCAACTATCTAGCTGGCGGCGGTCAGGGCCATCTCTGCACTGCATCAATCTTCTTCGAATTTACCTTGATCCTCTCACTCGACAACACATGACCCAAAACAGCCACCAAATGAAGCCAAAATTCACACTTTGAAAATTTTGCATACTTCTTTTCTCTCAAGGTTTAGAGCACGATCCTCAGGTGTTGCTCGATATCCTCTCGGCTCCGGGAGTACACCAAGATGGTGGTAAATAATGTCAGAATACTCTTAGGAATTCTATATCCCAAGGCAATAGACTGTTTGTATCACTTCTTATAATGTCAGGAAAAATTGACTAATTTTCACGTATAAGTAATTTCCCTAGTGTTCGAGTTTTGAGATATGGGAACTCAAACATTGTAATCATAATTGGACAATCCCTAGTTTAGTAGTCCCCGATAGGATAGCTAGTTTTGATATTGATGGACTTTTAAATGGTCCAGTCTGTACCAAAGCTCTTTTTATCAAATATTTTTTACTCGGGCCGGAAACTACAGAGGTTCCAAAATGTTGTCGGGGAACATGCCATATCTTGATTTGAGCTATTCATACTGGCTTTGACGAATTTTCGATTTAAAGCCTCATTGCCGGAGTAATTTTCACTGCTCTCTTTATAAATTTCTCGCATTATATATTTTGTTTGTCTGGGTCCTTGTGGCATTTTCGCTTTGGGACCCTTGAATATTCTCAAATATAATTCTCCTTCAACAAGGCAGTAGGGGATGAGATGCACTCAGAGTTGTCGAAATGCATGCTTGTCTTTGGGTTAGGTCTCATTCTGCAAGTAGTCAATGAATTTATTATGCCAATTCCAAATTAAATTAGTCGAGCTTGCCTCATTTTTATTACAATTGATGATAGATCAGGGATCGCCTGATCCCGAGACTATTTGACCCGAAAATGAAATTTCTCAACAAGAGCCTAGTGTTATTTTCGGAGTCATTGATATGAACAGTAGATTTGAGACTAGCACATTCGGGTCAGTTTTCTCGGGCTGCATAGATTTCTTTGGTTTGATCAATCGTTACAACATTTTTTCTCTGAGTCCTCAAGCTATTTCGTGCCTTGTAGCATATGCTTCATACGCGGTTTCATTGTTAGTAATAATGCAACTTTTATAAATTGTCTAACTACTTCCCCCATAGGTGCATTAAGCATTGTCCCTAACCTGAGACTTTTAATACTTGTGGACCTTATTGTGTAGAAGGTCCATATCCAATAATTATCTCAGAAGCAACATGTACTTTCTTTTCAACTTCAAATAATATGTTGGAGCTAAGATTAACCATGAAATCTACTAAACTTGTGATTTTATAGCCGTACATGGCTGATAAATAACATCATATTCACGAAGATTGACTACACATTTAGCTAGCCTTCCTGATAGTTCTTATTTATGCAAAATACTGCATAATAAAAATATAGTGACTACGAAAATTGGATGACATTGAAAATAAAGCCTTAGATTTAGGGCAACTGCTGTTAATGTCAACTTCTCAAAACGTAGATATGTAGTTTCCGTGACTAAAAGTATTTTATAATACATAGAAGATTGTGTACCATTATCTGCTTAAATTAAGATTGCATTTACCGAGACATTTGAGACAATTTGATATACCAGCAACCATCTTTCTCTTCGGAATTTTGAAAGTAATAATGGGTTGATGTTAGCTAGTGAGTCTGGATGATTTGGCTTTG
Source organism: Nicotiana tabacum (assembly GCF_000715075.1). Lineage (NCBI taxonomy): Eukaryota > Viridiplantae > Streptophyta > Magnoliopsida > Solanales > Solanaceae > Nicotiana > Nicotiana tabacum. Next base: position 66,005,834 of record NC_134092.1, read on the forward strand.
CGGACTAAACCGACCTTTCAAAGTTTTTGTAACTTTATTTTTTATTATTTGACTCCAGTTTCTTCTTTTGCTTGACCTGATTATACCGCGGGGTCAATATTGAGCATATAAACCATTACCTCTGGTGGTATACCTGTTATGTTAGCAAGGGGCAAGCAAAGCAATTTTCTTTAGCACATAAAAGTTTAATCAACTTACCTTTGAATTCGGTGTCAAGTCTCGACCAACGTAAACCTTCATATTTGGGAAGTCAATGATAGTTTCTGGTTCTTCAGTATTTGACCTTGTGGCTTCTGATTCTTTCAGTTCAATGATTGTTTTCGGAAATATTTGTCTAATTGTCCATGGCTATTAATGAACCTTCTTCCTCGTGTCTCTAATTATTCATCCCGCACCAATCTTTTCTTTTCTAGTTGTTAGGTGTGGTATCTTTGTAAGCAATCTCGTGGGTGTTTTACCCATGCTTTTCCTAATCTTCATTCTTCTCCTGTGGAATTTTGTAATTTAGCAAGGTGATTCCTTACCTGCATGTGCTCACTGTTGGTATGTCAGCCTCCTGAGGGGCAGATCCTGCCCAAGCGCTAATCAAAAGCTTATAAGGCATGCTGCGGCGTGTAGCCCGATCCACAATTTAAATAAGCCAATAAGGCTTATTGCGGCGTGCAGCCCGATCCACAATAATACTCACAACACGAGTCTCAGGACCACCCCAGTAATCAATCTCTCAAGTCTCTAGGGCTCATAATTTCGTACCACTTAGTCCAAATAATGATACATGTGATATAGCAGTGAATGATGAACAGAGACTAAGATATGATATGCAAAATGAAGAATCATGATTGGGTATATGATTACAATTAGAACAGATAACTCAAAAAACCAGAAATAGCCTCATTAAATCTCAATCGAATTAAGCACATAGCCTAAACATGATTTATAACCTGAATCACAACTCAATTACTCTAACAAGTATGAATCACACGAATAGAACAAGATATAACAATAAGAAAAAAGTCCCATTATAGTCTAATAGTCAACTTGAATCTTGATTACCCTGGTGCAGCCCCAGACGCTCGTCACCTGGTATTTGCATCACCCAAATACATCTCTTACAACATAGTTCCCAGAGTTACATACTGTCAAATCCAAGTTTAGATATGTTACTTACCTCGAATAAGCCATATCCAATACCGAGCAAGCCAAATAATACTCCAGGAATGCCATCCCGCACATATCAACCTCTGAATGACTCGAAACTAGCCTAAAGCAGCTCAAATACATCAAATAATGCCTAACGAAACAATCCCAAATGATAAAGGACGAATCTTTACACATTTACTCAAAGTCAACAAAAAGCCAAACTCAAATCCCCACCTTGGAATCTGACAAAACTAAACAAATCTGACTACCCATTCAATTATGAGTCCAACCATTCTAATTTCACTCAAATCCAACTCCGAATCGATGTTCAAAACTCAAAAATTTACTTTAGGAATGTTTAGACAACCCCCCCCCCCAATTTTTCCTTAAAATTCATAATTCAAATGCAAAAATCAAAGATAGATTCATGTAATATAATCAAAATTAATTAAAAAATACTTACCTAATCCATGAGGTTAAAATCGCTTCCAATGTTACCCAAATCCAAGCTCTATAGCTCAAAATATGATAAACTAACCAAGACCTTCGAAATAGAGTACTTTACACACTGCTCCAGAGGTACACGTTGCGATCGCGGTTACCAACCACGTGATCATGATTCCAAAATTTTCCAGCACAGTTTTTATCCTTCGCGTTCACTGCCATTGCCTTGCTATCGCGATGAACAAATTTCCATTATCCCTTCCCAAACACTTCTTAGACAGCGTGCAGTATATTAACCATAATGTTTTGGACATAATTGCGAATGATAAAAAATTTGCCTTTCTAAAAACTAGAAACAAAGAGCTACAACTTTCATTTTTGGATCACCCCAAAATTCCAGATACATTGCAAGATATAAGCTTCCAAAATCGCGATGTATGCCCCTGTAGCCAAAAACCAATAGTTAAAAATGGACTAAAAATCGTCCGAAACCATCGCGAAACTCTCCCGAGCCCCTCGGAACACCGTACGAATATACTAGAAAGTCCCATAACATAACACAGACTTATTCGAGGCCTTAAATCACATATAATAACATCAAAACCACGAATCGCACCTCAAATCGAACTTAATGCACTTTTGAACTTTCAACTTTCAAAACTCGTGCCGAACCATATCAAATCAACTCGGAATGATCCCAATTTTTGCATATAAGTCTCAAATGACATAACAAAGCTATTCTAATTCCTGAAACAAAAATCCAAATTCAATATCACAAAGGTAAACTCCCGGTCGAACTTATAAACATTCCAAACCTTCAAATTGTCAACTTTTGCCAAATAGTGCGGAAACCTTCTAGAAACATCTAAATGTAAATATGGACATACGCCCAAGTCCAAAATTACCATCCGGACCTAAAAACCCATTAAAATTCTGATCCGAGGTAAAATACAGAAAATTCATACTTGGTCAACTTTTCTAACTTAAAGCTTCCTAGTTGAGAATCATTCTTTCGAATCAATCCCGAATCACCTGAAAACCAAAACTGATGATTCACACAAGTCATAATACATCATATGAAGCTACTCAAGACTTCAAACAGCTGAACGGAATACACATGCTAAAAATGACCGGTTGGGTTATAGAATCACGAGCTTTTATCTTTCTCACTACACGCCAGCCTTTATTGGTATTATCATTAGCATAAACTAATTTATATGTATGGTCCGCTAATGCAAAAGGCTCATTTATTTTCAAATCTCATCCCCAATTAACACTTACACTGCTATATTCATCTTTCTTAACTCCTTTCGTGTTATCATACATATCAAACCAATTACATCAAAATAAAACCACTCTTCTACCCATGATTGCAATTCAAGAATAATAGTTAAAAATCCATTGTAATCTATATTCTCACTGTATTTTTCAGTCTCTCCAACAATAATTACAAAATACTTTTTATTCCTTAATTGTTTATTATAATATTCTACATGAAATCTATATCCATTAAGAATGTAGCCATTTAAATGTGTCACAACTGGTGTAGGACCACGTGAAAGTGAGGGCAGATCTTCCATAAACTAACTATCATCTCCTTTATGCAATTCTGCAACCTATCAACAAGATAGAGTTCATTAATTTAGAAAGATTTATATAATATTAAGTTGTCACATTTTATGTGTGCGTATTACTCACCCTAACTTTAAACCATTCAATAAATTAGCTGTACCAGTCTCCATCAGACAAATTTTGAGTAGCATCTACGTGAATTTGTGTAAACTCTCTACAAATTTATGATGAACCACAAATATCATACAAAAATAGAAATCATCCTATAGAAAACGAGAATGAAATGATATGGAAGAAAACATTTCATACTGCAGAAATGGTAGAACTTCATCACAATTATTTAGTATGTATATATGTGCTTGCTCCAATTCATTTACTTTAATGTAATAACCAGGCCAGTTGTTTTGTGTATTGTAGCCATGTTCTCTTATTTATTGCTTCTTCTATGTTCATTTGTGGTTATATGACTTGCCGGTGTGTTTGGAATTGGTTTTAGAAAGATTTCAGAGTGAATTAGGACACTTAGTCTCAAGGTTGGACGCTTAAGTAAGAAGAGTTGATCGAAGTTTGATTTTTTCGTAGAAGACTCCGAAAAGGAGTTTTGATGGTTCCTATAGCTTTGTATGGTGCTTTTGAACTTAGGTGTATGCTCGGACGTAGATTTGAGGTCTGTAGGTTGAGTTGGTGCATTTTGGAGAAAGATGGAGGGTTGATGGTTTGGAAGGTTGAGACATTTGACCTAGAGTTGACTTTGTTGATATTGGGTTCGGATTTTTGTTATGGAAGTTTAAATAGGTCCATTGTGTCATTCATGACTTGTTTGCAAAATTTGAGCGCATTCAAAATTGCTTTGATATGATTCGGCATTAGTTTTAGAAGTTGAAAGTTCATTAGTTTCATTATGATAGAATTATGGTGCGATTCATGATTTTGATGTTGTTTGAGGCTTCGAGTAAGTTTGTATTTTGTTTTTCGGACTTGTTGGTATGTTTGGGTGGGCTCCCGGAGGGGGGGGTCGGGTGTTATTCGGATGGAGTTCAGGTCATCATTGGACTTAGGAGTTTGGCTAATGTTTCATGCATTAGCACATGCGGTGGATTGGTCGCAGGTGCGATGTTGCAAAAGCAGCTTCATGGCTACAGAAGCGAAGGTGAAGCTTCAGGCGAAGTCCGTAGATGCGGACCTTGGACCAACAGTTGCGAAAGATGAGCTGGCCAGGGGAGTTCGCGTAAGCGGATGAAGGTGCGCAAACGGTAATGCAGATGCGAGTTTTATTCTGCAAGAGTGGCAGGCCAAATTTTGGAGGGAGCCGCGGATGCAGCCACTATTCCGAAAAAGCAGGACCACAAATGCGGTTAAGTGATCACATGTGCAGATTCACCGGCAGAGTTACATTCAAAGTGTTTCATTGTTTTTCTCATATTTTGAATTGTGGAGTTCGGCTAAGGGCGATGTTTGGAGTGATTTTCACCATAATTAAAGAGGCAAATGAAGTTTATTCAATTTTGATGATAGATATTGATTACCCATTGATTATTACACCTAGATTATGTGTATTTGAGTTGAAATTTCGGGGATTTTAGCCTAGGTTATTGGAGAATGAGATTTGATGATTTGAGGGTCGAATAGTATGTAGAATTGGATGATTTTGGTATAGTTGGATTTGTAATTGAATGGGTGTTCAGAATTTATGAATTTTGTCGGGTTCTGGAGTGAGCCTAGGGTTAAAGTTTTGGGTTGACTTTGCATATTTGATTCAAGAATTTAGCTTTATCATTTGGAATTATTTTATATGGCTATTATTGATGCTATTAAGTTATTTTGGCTATATTTAAGTCGTTCGGAGATTGATACGTGCGGGAAGAGCTTGTTATAGGAGTGATTTGGCTTGCTTGAGGTAAGTATCTTACCTAAACTTGGCTGAGACATTAGTTTCCTGAATTATTAATGATAGCTACGTGCTATGGGTGCGCGTATGTGTGGGGTTTGAGCCCATGAACGAGCACCGGGGCTATTATCCGTGTTTGGGGTAGTGCTTAGGCTATGATATGCCTAGAATTGGCTGTTAAACTTTAAGCAATCATATTTCTTGGTACGGAGACATTCGCACTTATCTTCAAGAGGCTACCGAACTGTTAGGAAACTTCACTTTCTTGCATTCTTGTAGTGTGGGCTTGTTATTTTCGAAGTTTGAAACTTGACTCTTCTATTCTCCCACAGATGGTGACACTGTTGACCGGATCAGGTGAACGTCCACCAATACCACCAGTTAAGGTTGCGAGAGGCCGGGGTGTGGCTCATACTACAGCTAGAGCAACAGCTGTGGAGCCACCAGCAGCTCCAGCTGAGTAGCAGGTACCATATGTTGTTGAGCCGATGGGACTAGCTCAGGCACCAATAGTGCCCATTGTTATTCCCGGCCTTCAGCAGGCCTTAGCCGAGATTTTGACTGTGTGCATGAGCCTAGATCTGGCAGTTTCGATCTAAGTTGCCCCATCTATCTCATAGGCTGGGGGGTGCCCAGACTCCTTCTGACCATTATGTTCTTCTAAAAGCATAATCTAAAAACTTCCGAACCCCGATTGAATAGGCTTCATCAAGTCGATTATCAACAAGCTGCATCCATTTCTTACTTGGTGCCTTAACCTTGAAGAGTATACAGATATTAGATGAAAAAATCTATTTAGGATAACAAAAATACTAAGATGCACATAACCTTTTATTAAACTTGCTAACTCATTCTAATGATCAAAACTTCCTAAAATACCACAAGATGAGATAAACTATTAATTGATAGTCAAAAAAAATAATACAGAATTGGTCAGCAAAATAAATACATGATATGTTTTACATATTCATATTCAATTAATACATATTCCACCATAATATTTTTGACTAGCCATGACACAATACTATTATGATATTTTGATGGAGTTGACAGTTAAAAGCAGAAACAAAAATGATGGAGGGCGATTAGGGATGCAGAAAACTTTTCATCTTTTATGAACCTCATTATAACGACCCGGCCGGTCGTTTTGAGTATTTTAGCCCTGTTCCCCTATTTATTGCATCCTTTTTGTTCAGTAGTTTTTCAAGGTTTTTCAAGGTTCAAAATGCGCCAAACATGATCTGAATCACACCTGAGGCCCCCGGGACCTCAACCAAACATACCAACAAGTCCGAAAATATCATACGAACTCGTTCGAAGCGTCAAATCACATCAAACAACACTACAACCATAAATCGCGCATCGATTCAAGCCTAATGAATTTATGAACTTCTAACTTTCAAGACTAATGCCGAAACATACCAAACCAAATCCGATTAACCTCAAATTTTTTTACACAAGTCATAAATGATACAACGGACCTATTCCAACTCCAGGAACCAAAATTCGAATCCGATAACAACAAAGTCAACTCTCGGCCAAACTTCTCAACTCTCTAAACTTCTATTTTTCCAACTTTCGCTAATTCAAGCCAAAATCATCTACGGACCTCTAAATAAATATTCGGACACAATCCTAAGTCATAAATCACCCTACGGACCTATCAGAATCATTAAAATACTATTTCGGAGCCATTTACAAATAAGTCAATATCCGGTCAACTCTTTCCACTTAGGCTTCTAATCTTGGGACTAACTGTCCCAATTCACTTCGAAACATCCTCGAAACTAAACCAACCACCCCGGCGAGTAACATAACAATAAATGAGCACAATATAAGCAATAAATGGGAGAACGCGGCTATAATACTCAAAACGACCGGCCGCGTCGTTACATACCTAGTGATTAACATAGGATGTTTAGCTGAAGAAGAAAGAGCTATTAATAGGGTTTTAGGCGTCTAGGAATTTTTAGGGTTGATAGAGAGGAGAGAGAGAGAGAGAGAGAGAGAGAGAGAGAGAGAGAGAGAGAGAGGGGAATATTTTGGGAAGTGCTTACGTAAAATTTTTTACTTATTTGATTCGCGCCTCTGTCCCTAACTGAAATGTGATTATTAGACACTGTGTATTTATTTTTTAGACCATATTAAATCCCTTCGTTTGTTTAGAATAAAAGAACTCTATTTTGGGTCCAAGAAATAAAATCGTCCCTATATGTACACTTTTCAGGACCATATTTTTAACTGGTTTGTAATTTGTGATCCCTAATAACCCTTTTCCTAGTAGTGCTACTTTTGAGTCAGTTTCACTAGTGAGGGAGTTTCTAGAAGTATTTTCTGCAGACCTACCGGGCATACCACCTGTTATGGATATTGATTATGGTATTGATTTGGTGTCGGACACTCAGCCTATCTCTATTCCACTTTATTGCATAGCACCAATATAGTTGAAAGAATTGAAGGAACATAGTTAGGAGTTGTCGGATAAGGGTTTCATCAGGTCGAATGTTTCACCTTAGGGTGAACTAGTATTATTTGTGAGGAAGAAAGATGGCTCCATGAGAATGTGCATTGTCTACAAGCAATTGAACAAGGTTACCATCAAGAATAAGTATCCACTGCCACACACTGATGATTTACTTGATCAAGCTTCAGAGCTTAGGATGTTCTCCAAGATTGACTTGAGATCGAGGCACCACCAGTTGAAGATCAAAGCTTCGGACAATCCTAAGATGGCGTTCAGGGCCCGTTAAGGGCATTATGCTTGGTAATATCTTTTGGTTTGACTAATACCCCAGCGACATTCTTGCATTTGATGAAAAATGTGTTCCAGTATTATTTGGATTCTTTTGCTATTGTGCTCGTTGATGATATCTTGGTAGACTCCCGTAGTAAGGAGGAGCACGAGCATAATTTGAGGGTTGTGCTTCAGAATTTAAGGGAGAAGATGTTGTGTGCTAATAATATTTACAAGTGTGAGATATTGTTTGATTCGGTGTAATTCTTTGGCTATATGGTGTCTAGTGAGGGAATTAAAGTGGACCCAAAAAAGTTTTAGGCAGTTCAGAATTGGCCCAGACCTTCTATAGCCATAGAGATTAGGAGTTTTCTGATATTGGCTGGTTACTACCATCGCTCCGTAGAGGGTTTCTCGTCTATTGCAGCTTCATTGACTAAGTTTACTCATAAAGGTGCTCCATTTAAGATGGTTTGACGAGTATGAGAAGAGCTTTTAGATGATTAAGACTGCCTTGACCACAACTCCAGTTTTGGTATTGCCCTCAGGATCGGGGATGTATATGGTCTATTGTAATGCTTTGCATGTTGGTCTTGGGTGTGTGCTGGTGCAGGATGGTTGTGCGGTTGCCTATGCTTTATGCTAGTCGAAGTCCCATGAGAAGATCTATTTGGTACTTGATTTAGAGTTAGCAGCTATTTTGCACTCGCTCAAGATTTGGAGGCATTACTTATATGGAGTATCTTGTGAGGTGTATACGGAACATCGGAGTCTCCAGCATCAGTTTAAACAGAAAGATCTGAATTTGAGGTAGCGAAGATGGATGGAGCTGTTGAAGAATTATGATATCATTATTATTTATCATCTGGGGAAGTCTAATAGGGTAGTAGCCGCCTTGAGCTGAAGGGCGAGGAATATGAGGAGTTTAGCATTCATTCTGCCTTTGGAGAGTTTAGCATTCATTCCGTCTTGGGTTCCATGGTGTGAGCCCGGGGTTGACTTTTTAGGTTGACATTTTAGTTTTCATTAAAGATCGCAACTTTATTATCTGGAATTATTCTCTAGGGATTTTATTTATGATATTGAGTTAGTTTGGCTAGATTTGAGCCGTCCGGAGGTTTATTTCGCACACGAAGGTCATTTTAGAGTATTCATTTGGCTTCTTTGAGGTAAGTATCTTGCCTAACTTTGTGTGAGGGAAATACCCCTTAGGATTTGAGTTGTTGTGCTATTTGTGTTATGTGAAAGCCGTGTACGCGAGGTGACAAGTGCGTACTCTGGCTTATATGTGAAAATTGACCAGTTTAGACTCCTAGGCTTCTTTCATGTAATTGTTTGGAATTGTTAGCACATGTTATATCTTTTATTTGTCATATTTACTTTCACATGCTTTATGTAAAGTTGTTGCTACATGTCACATCCTTTACTTGTCAAGTTTACTCTTATATGCTTTATTTGAAGTTGTTACCTCTTTTATCATTACGTGACTTCCTTTATTGTTGAGTTACTCTTAATTGAAATTGTTTTTACATGATATTATTTAATTGCTGAGTTATTCTCATGCATTTAGACGTAGTTACTAGTCCGTGCCATCTCTTTTATTGTTAGCCTATTTCATACACTAGAATATGATGTTTTCCATTTCATGGAAATACCTTCATTATAGAGTTTATCCTTAAGCAATTAATTTAAGTTGAAGTTATTGAAAGTCATTAATCTATTTTAATTGAAGTTGTGTTTAAAGGGGGTGTTGTTCATTATTGAGTTGCTTTCCCGTTCATTTTGGTGTTACTGAGATTCTATACACATTGTGTTTGAGCCGTGGGCTATTTGCTGTGGAGATATTGATATTGTTGGTTCTTTTTGAAAGGTCCTAGCATATGGGCACTTGTGGTATGAGTTGATATGTTGTGTTGTTGTGATATTAGCATATGTGAATTGTTGTGTAGATTGGTTTATGTTTTGCGGAGCATAAGGGTGGCATCTCATTGTTGTTGTTATGTGGGGCATAAGGGTGTCATCTCACTCTTGTAGATTGTGCAGAGTGATGCGGGTGGCTATTGTGTGATTGTACGGGCAGAGCGATAAGGGTAGCTATTATGTGGAGTGATACAGGTGGCTATCAGAGTGATACAGGTTGCTAATGATATTGTCAGGGTAGAGTGATACTGGTGGCTATCAGAGAGATAAGGGTGGCAATGTCAGGGATGATGCGTGATGGTTTGGGGGCATTATGTTGATGATATTCGTGTGATGGTGTGATTTTCCTTGTGTATATTATACACCTAACGTGTTTTGTTGCGGTGCTTTCAATGAGCTTCTCAATGTCTTTGATATTACTTATTGACCTGGGTTGTACTAGTACACACGCACGAGAATACACTGTAGCATGCCACTTATACTTGTTCGGGAGTATGAAACTTAACATTTATTAATCACACCCATGTATTCTTGTGTTATTTGGTTTCATGTTGATATAGAGTCTGTGACCATGCCGGGCATATTGTGATATTGAGCATGTGACCCTGCCGGGCGGATTGTGATATTGACCCTCTTACCATGCTGGGCAAATTGTGATTGTGAGCCAGTGATCATGCCAGGCAGATGGGGATATTGGCACGTGAGTTGTTCGTGTGGTTGTGATTAGACATGTGGGCACAAGGTGCCATAAACATATGATTTGTGGTTTGAGACTCTTGACTTATGATTATGGGATAAGGAATCTCGAATAATTTCATTCTGAAACTTGTGTTAGAACGACTTGTTAATTGGTTGTCATTTGTGCTCCTTATTTGGGTTTAGTGCTACATTCACGGTGTTCTTATTACTTTACTGTTTATATCACATGTTGATTCTTGTTGCCATTTACTGATTTCTTCTTTTCATTATTAGCTCTATACTTCCATACTGTACAGGTTATTTTGACAAGTAGGTGTCTTGACTTGTACCTCGTCACTACTCCACCAAAGTTAGTTTTGATACTTATTGGGTACCGATCGTGGTGTACTCATACTACACTTCTGCATATTTTTGTGCAGAGCTAGGTATTGGAGATATCAGACTCGGGCAAAGTTAGCTTATTGATCACGAGGAGTCAATGTAGAGTTCCTCGGTCGTCGCAGCCACTTGGAGTCCTTTCCTTTCATCGTATTGGCAGCTTGTCATTTGAACAGTATTGTATTTTGATCTTTGAGATCTTTCCATATATTTAGCTACAGTTCGTGACTCTATATTACCTAGTCTCGGGAGGTTGTAGTGGTTATTGCCGCATAGGCTTATTTCACATTTATTCGGTATTTTATATAAAACTTTGTTTTAACTTATCATTGTTAAACTGGCTTTATTATTATATGTAATCGGCTTACCTAGTCTTAGAGACTAGCTGCCATCATGTCACTTGTGGTGAGATTTTAGGTCATGACAAGTTGGTATCAGAGCTATCGGTTTATAGATTCTACGAGTTACGAGCAACTTTAGTTGATTCTTGCGGATCGGTATGCAGACATCTGCAGTTATCTTCGAGAGGCTACATAACTATTAGGAAAATTCCACTTCTTTCATTCCTGTCATGCGAATTTGTTGCCTTCAAAGTTTGAGCCTTTGTATCTCTATTCTCTCACAGATGGTGATGACATGGGCTACCGGATCAGCTGAGCAGACACCCGTGCCCCATGCTAGAGCCGTGAGAGGTCAGGGCCAATGCCAATGCCAAGGTAGAGGTAGAGGAGGGGCACCCACCGTAACTAGAGCACCTGCCAGTGCAGCAGTTGAGTGGCCACCAGTAGCTCCGGTTGGGAGACAGGCACCGGAGGCGCCTGTTGTTATCCTCAGACTTCAGGAGACTTTAGCGCAGTTCCTGAGCATGTTTGGTATATTTGCTCAGCTGGGATTGATCTCTGCTATACCGGCTACTTCACAGATTGGGGGAGGAGCTCAAACTCCCATTGCCCATACACTAGAGCAGCTGGCTCATGTTAGTCATACTCCGGGTGTGGTGCTGGTACAACTTGTTATTCCGGTTCAGCCTGAGGTCGGGCTAGGGGCATCAAAGTAGGAGCAAAAGAGGCATAAGAGGTATAGTCCACCTACTTTCAGTGGCACTGCTACCGAGGATGCACAGGGATTTCTAGAGAAGTGACATTGTATTCTATGCACCATGAGTATTGTAGAGGTAAGCGGAGTTGCTTTTACTATATTTCAGTTGTCGGGGGTAGCGTATCAGTGGTGGAAAGTTTATGAGGAGGGTATACCGGCCGATGAAACGCCACCCACTTGGGCTCTATATTTAGAGATGTGTTTGAGGGAGTTTGTTCCCTAGACCCTCTGGGATGCGTGGCGCACATAGTTTGAGTAGATGTGTCAGGGCACTATGACTGTGTCAGAGTATACATCAGGTTTAGCAAGTTATCCCTTCATGCACCTACTTTGGTTTCTACAGTTAGAGAGCGAGTACACAGGTTTATCGAGGGGCTCAATTATGGTCTTAGATTCAGCATGGCTCAGGAGTTGGAGACTGATACTCCATGTCAGCAGGTTGTGGAGATTGCTTGGAGATTAGAGCATATTCGGGGTCAGGAGAGGTAGGATAAGGAGACCAAGAGGTCTCGAGATTATGGAGGATTCATTTGATTATACTCTTCAGCTATGACCCATCACGGTAGAGGCTCGAGTAGCTGACCTGTCTAGTCCGCACTTCAGACTACTCATGGTGCTCTAGTTAGTCAGGATACTCATATAGGCAATTCATCTTCACTGTCCATTTTCCCATAAATGAGAAACTGTAATTTTACCTGGCCTACCCCATTCATTTCTATAGTTGGCAAGTGTACCTGTACCCAACCAATTATCCCACCAAAAGCTACAATTACTAGAGTGCAGCCTCCATTGAATGCATTTCTCAGCTTCTTTTTTGTTGGACATCATCTTCTTCTAAGCTTGTGACTGTCATGAGTCCCATTTCTTGGATATTGGGTGTGATCTTTGATAATATTTAGCTCTATCAAAATTGCTCCAAATAGAGGTCTTAGTTCTAAATAACCACCATTATTTGATTCCCATTGATTGACAGACATCATCCATTGTTCTAAAACCAATTCCTTCTTCGGTCACAGGAAATGATAGTTATGCCAGGATGACCAGTGATATTTGTTCCTGTCTTTTTCCATGCCCCAGACAAAATTAGTAGCCAATTTTTCAATCAGCTTCAAGGCAGTTTGTGGAAGAGAGAGAGCTGAAAGAAGGTGAATGGGCATAGACTGTAGAACATATTTAATCAATGTAGCTTTTCCTCCATTTGAGAGAACTCAGCTTTGCCAGCCTTTGATCCTACCTACTACTTTGGCCACAATGGAATTGAAATGCACAATTCTCATTCTGCCAGTGTAGAGTGGACAACCTAAATGGGTGATTGGAGATTCTTTCTTGTTGAAACTTGTTACTTGCTGGATTCTTCTCACGGTAGAATTGAAAGCAGAGGGAGAAGTCATGAAGTGGCTCTTGTGTTTATTGATTTGTTGACCAGATGTTTCCTCATATTTACTGATGATCTGCATGATTTGTTTTAGGGAATTCAGCAAAACTCAAGTGATTGATTTGTGAGTCTCTCTTCTCCATAAAGAAACCATTGAAAAACTGATCATGAGATAGGTTGTTGAGCATTCTGGACAGTAATTAGGCTCCAATGATAAACAATGAGGGGACCAGTGGATCTCCTTGTTTCAGACCCCTAGTAGAATGAAATAATCCACATCTAGTACCATTTATGATGACAGAGTACCAACCGTTTGACATTGTTCTCTATATCATGTCAATGATCATCTCATTAAATCCCATTCTTCTCAGTATTATGCAGGTAAAACCCCAGGAAACTCTATCATAAGCTTTGGCCATGTCAAGCTTGATGACCATAACAGATATTTAATTTCAAAATCGAGGGTTTGGACCCATTTTTCATATTTTGAGCTAGAAACCTCAGTTTTAGGCGATTCTTGAAGGTACTTTCAAGAAGTTGATTGGGCTAAGTGATTCTAACTCAGATTTGGTTATTATATATGAATCTATCATTGTTTTTACTATTTAATTATTTTTTTATTTGAAGAATTGGGAAAAAATTTTGAAATTTCATAGACTCTAATTTGAGGATTTGAAGGTCGTTTTGAGGTCAGAATCAGATGATTTTGGTATGGTTGGACTCGTTATTGATTGGTATTTGGATTTTATAAATTTGTAAGATTCTGATATGTGGGACGGGGTTGAATTTTTGGGTTGACTTTTTGATTTTGGTTAAATAACTTAGATTTATCATATGGATTCGATTCCTATAGCTTGTATTGATTTTATTAAGTTGTTTGTGGCTAGATTCGAGTCATTTGTAGGCCGATTTACAAGGATTTGAGGTAAGTAATACTTCTAAACTTTGTTCTGAGGGTATGAATCCCTGAAATATGTGTTATGTGGGTTGTATTGAGGTGACGCACATGCCAACGGACGGGCATGTGGGCGTGCACCATGGTAATTGTAACTCGATTATTTTTGTGGTATCGTGTAGTTATCAAACCTTGTTGCTTTTAATGTAATTCCTCCGTGTTAGAGTAACTGAGTAGCTATCTATGTTAGAAATCATGTTTAAGCTATATGCTTATTTTGTTGGGACCTACTGAGACCATTTCTACTGTTGAATTATTTGCTTAAATTGTAATAAAGTACTCGGTCACATCCATCATTTGCATATCATATCTAAGTCTCTATTTTCATTTATTGTTAAATCATGTATCATTGTTTGGGCTTAGTGGCATGAGATTTGTAAGCCCGATAGACTAGAGAGATTGATGACTGGGTTGGGGCCTGAGAGCCGTGTTGTGACTTAGGCTGTGGATTAGGCTGTACGCCGCAGCAGACCTTCATGGCCTTATACACACACACACACACACACACACACACACACACACACACACACATATATATATATACACACACACACACACACACATATATATATATATATATATATATATATATATATTATTGATAGAATATTAGATTAATTAGTATTTCATTTGAATTTTATGTTTATTAATTCACCCCTCCGGAGTCTGACATACCAGCAGTGAGCGCAAGTACCGTGTAGTGCTGAGCGATTGACATTGATGAGTGGGAGTGTGAGACAGAGAGATTGAGTATTCTAAGAGTGTGAGTGAATGGGTTTATCACTGGGATACATTACATGCGACATGCATATTTGACATGTAGACATAGAGATGTAACATTCCTCATATCAGTCATACTTTCATTTCCTTGTTATATTTGTACTGTTATTATCTAGATTTGGATTGTACCTTTTTGGGCTCGTCACTGCTTTCAGCCAAGGTTAGTCCTATTAGTTATTAAGTACATTGGGTTGGTTGTACTCATACTACACTCTGCACTTCATGTGCAGATCCAAGTACTTATGGGCATGGTGGTTGCAAGACTTGGAGCATTTCATGCTTGGAGACTTTTGATGTAGCTTCTACGGCGTCCGCATACCTCGACTCTCTTTCTTTTCAGTTTATTTAGCATTGTCCTATCTTTCAAGACAATTGTATTAGATATTTTGATTCTGTTGACATTTAGTAGCTCATGTACTCGGTGACACCCGAATTTTGGGGATTATGTATTTGAGTCGCCGCTATTCCTTTCGGTTATTTATGAGACTTTAATTGTTAAACTCAATATATCATGGTTTTAGATCAAAATTCATACTTATTTTGTGATTTTCAGCTTGCCTAGTACAGTGATAGGTGTCGTCACGACATGAGATTTAGGTCATGACAAGTTGGTATCAAAGCCTAGGTTACGTATGTCTCACGAGTCATGAGGAGGTTTAGTAGAGTCTTGCACATCGGTATAGAGACGTCTATACTTATCTTCAAGAGGATACTGAACCATTAGGAAACTTCACTTTTTTGTGTTTCTTGTCGTGCGAATTAGTTGATTCCAGAAACTAAACTTGTATTATTACATTCTCTTATAGATGGTGAGGACACATACTACCGGATCGGGCGGATGGCTACCAGTACCACTAGCTAAGGCCATGAGAGGCCAGGGCCACGGTAGAGGCCGAGGTGCAGCTCGTACAACAGTTAGAGCAGTACCTGTGGATCCACTAGTTGCTCCAGCTCATGAATAGATACTAGATGTGGTTGAGCCGGTGGGACCAACTCAGGAACCAGTTGTGCCCATTGTGATTCCAGGGCATTAGGAAGCTCTAGCCCAGATATTGACTGTATGCACTAGCCTTTCTCAGGAGGTTTCAACTACGGTCGCACCAGCCACATCTCATGTCGGGGGATGTGCTCAGACTCTCACCGCTCGTACTCCAAAGTAGGTAGTTCAGGGACTTCAGACACTGGGGGTACTACCAGACCAGCCGGTTGCAGTGTCTTAGTCCCCTATTGGTCCACCTATGAGTGACGAGGAGCAAAAAAGACTAGAACGGTTTGGGAGACTCAGCCCACCAGAGTTCAGTGGGGTTGAGTCAGAGGATGCTCATGATTTCTTAGATAGATGCCAGCGGATCCTCCGCATGCCAATTATTCTGGAGACTAGTGGAGTCTCATTTACTAATTTTCAGCTGTCAGGGGAAGCATTCAAATGGTGGGAGACCTATGAGTTGAGCAGGCCAGCCAGCGTTGCACCACTTACGTGGAACGAGTTCTCAGTTCTCTTCTTAGAGAAGTTTGTTCCACAGACCCACAAGGAGGAGTTGCGTAGGCAGTTTGAGCAACTATGCTTGGAGGGTATGTCAGTGACCCAGTATGAGATAAGATTTACAGAGTTGGCTCTTTACGCGATTTGGTTGGTTCCCACAGAGAGGGAAAGGATTAGGAGGTTCATTGATGGCCTCAACTATGGATAGTACTTTGTTATGACTCAAGAGGATGTATCGGGGGCTATGCTCGACAAGGTTGTTGATATTTCTAGGTGGCTAGAGCTGGTCCGTAGTCAGGAGCATGAGGAGAGGGAGGCCAAGAGGCCTCGTGGTTCGGGTGGTTTCAGCCGTGTTTCTTCTGGGGGTCAGTCCCACCACAATAGTGGTCGGCCTTATAGGCTCCACTTAGATATCTCGTCTGATCCATCATGGAGCATCACCTAGCCATGGTACATACAATGCTCGTATGTGTCAGTCATCTCTTAGTGCCCTCCTAGCTCAGAGTTCATCTCGTGCTCCATCAGTTCAGGGTTCATCCGTACCAGGTCCTTATAGTAGTTATTCTGGTTTAGAGGTCTGATTTACTCTCTAACACCATTAATGGATTAGAGTTGCTACAAATGTGGGGAGTTTGTGTATGTGAGGAGGTATTGTCCCCGTCTCCTGGGAGGTCCATGACAGTAGATGAGTTAGGTTTTGACTTCCACACTAGTTACTTCACCGCCCGCTCAACCAGCTCGGGCTGGGGCTCAGGTAGCTAGAGGTCGTCCTAGAGGGGGAGGCCGATCAAGTGGCGGTCAGGCTCGATGCTACGCTTTTCCTTCCTGGCCAGAGGCATTGCTTCAGACATAGTGATCACAGGTATTGTCTCAGCATGCCACAGGGATGCTTCCAGATTATTTGACCCTGATTCCACTTATTCATATGTATCATCATATTTTGCTCGTTATTTGGATATGCTCCACGAGTCCTTAGTTTGGCCTATTCATGTATCTACGCTGGTGGGTGATTCTATTATTGTGGACCATGTGTATCAGTCGTGTGTGGTGACCATTGTGGGATTGGAGATGAGAGTTGATATCTTATTGCTTAGTATGGTTTATTTTGACGTGATTCTGGGCATGGATTGGTTATCCCCACGTCATGCTATTCTGGATTATCACACTAAGACCGTGACGTTGGTTATGCCGGGGTTACCTAGGATCGAGTGAAGAGGTTCTCTAGACTATGTTTCTAATAGGGTGATTTCATATCTGAAGGCCAAACGGATGGTTGGGAAGGGGTGTTTTCATATTTGGCTTTGTGAGGGATGTTGGTGCTGAAAGTCCTACTATTGATTCTGTTCCAATACTGCGAGACTTTCCGTATGTATTTCCTGCTGACCTGCTGGGCATGCCACCTGACAGGGACATTGATTTTGGTATTGACTTGGTACCGGGAACTCAGCCCTTTTGTATCGCTCCATATCGTATGGCTCTAGCAGAGTTAAAGGAATTGAAAGAGTTGCTTCAGGAGCTTCTTGATAAGGGGTTCATTAGGCCTAGTGTGTTGCCTTGGGGTGAACCGGTTATGTTTTTGAAGAAGAAGGATGGTACTATGCGGATGTGCATTTACTATAGGCAGTTGAACAAAGTTACGATTAAGAACAAGTATCATTTGTTGCGCATTGATGACTTATTTGACCAGCTTTAAGGAGCTAGAGTAATCTCTAAGTTAGATTTGTTGTCTAGATATCACTAATTGAAGATTTGGGACTCTGATATTTTGAAGACGGCATTCAGGAACCGCTATGGTCACTATGAGTTCCTAGTGTTGTCTTTTGGATTGACCAATTCCCCAGAAGCATTCATGCATTTGATGAACAGCGTATTCCAACCATATCTTGATTCATTTGTCATAGTATTTATTGATGATATACTGGTATACTCATGTAGCCAAGAGGAGCATGCACAACATCTGAGGATTGTACTACAGACGTTGAAGGAGGACAAGCTTTATGCTAAGTTCTCCAAGTATGAGTTTTGGCTCAGTTCGGTGGCGTTTTAGAGGCATGTGATGTCCAGTGATGGGATCAATGTGGATCCGAAGAAGATTGAGGCAGTTGAGAGTTTTCCCAAACTATCTTAGGCTACTAAGATTCAGAGTTTTCTTGGCTTGGCCGAATATTATCGTTGATTCATGGCAGTTTTCTCGTTCATTGTAGCGCGTTTGACCAAGTTGACCCAAAAGGGTGCTCCATTATGGTGGTGCGATGAGTGTGAGGAGAGCATTCAGAAGCTCAAGACTTCCATGACCACAGCTCCAGTTCTAGTTTTACCTTCAATATTGGGTTCTTATACAGTGTATTGTAATTCTTCTCAAATTAGTATTGGGTGTGACTTGATGCAGGAAGGTAGAGTGATTACTTATGATTCATGCCAGTTGAAGCCTCATGAGAAAAACTACCCCGTTCGTGATTTTGAGTTGGTAGCCATCGTTCATGCATTAAAGATTTGGAGGCATTATCTCTACGGCATGTCTTGTGAGGTATTTATAGATCATCGGAGTCTTCAGCACTTGTTCAAGTAAAAGGATCTAAATTTGAGGCAGCGTAGATGGTTGGACCTGTTAAAAAACTATGTTATTACCATTTTGTATCATCCCGAGAAGGCCAATGTGGTGGACGATGCCTTGAGTAGAAAGGCGGTGAGCATGGGTAGCCTTGCATATATTCCTGTTGGTAAGAGACCTCTTGCATCAGATGTTCAAGTCTTGGCCAATCAGTTCGCGAGATTAGATATATCGGAGCCTAGTCGAGTTTTAGCTTGCGTGGTTTCTCGGTCTTCTTTATATGATGACATCAGAGAGCGTCAGCATGATAACCCCCATTTTCTTATCCTTAAGGGCACAGTTCAACACGGTCATGCGAAGGAGGTTGCTATTGGAGACGATGGGGTATTGCGGATGGAGGATCAGATTTGTGTGCCCAATGTAGATAGGTTATATGAGTTGATTCTTGAGGAGGCCCACAGTTTGTGATATTCCATTCATCTGGGGGCCGCAAAGATGTATCAGGGCTTGAGGCAGCACTATTGATGGAGAAGAATGAAGAAAGATATAGTGGAGTTTGTAGCTCGATGCTTGAATTGTCAGCATGTGAAGTACGTGTATTAGATACCAGATGGTTTTCTTCAGAGGCTTGAGATTCCTGAGTGGAAATGGGAGCGTATCATCATGGACTTCGTAGTTGGACTCCCACTGACTTTCAAGAAATTTAATGTTATTTGGGTGATTATGGACCGATTGACTAAGTCTGCGCATTTCATTCTTTTTGGGACTACCTATTCTTCAGAGCGGTTGGTTGAGATCTATATTCGTGAGATCGTTCACCTTCACGGTGTACCGGGGTCCATTATTTTAGATCAAGGCACCCAGTCCACGTTGCAGTTATGGAGAGCAGCGTAGCGAGAGTTAGGCAGACGGGTTGAGTTTAGTACAACATTCAATCCTCAGATAGATCGACAGTCCGAGCGCACCATTCAGATATTGGAGAATATGTTACGCGCTTGTGTTATGGATTTTGGGGGTTCTTGGGATCAGTTTCTACCGCTTGCAGAGTTTTCTTACAACAACAGCTACCAATCGAGTATTCTAATAGCTTAGTATGAGACCTTATATGGGAGGTGGTATCGGTCTCTGGTTGGTTGGTTTGAGCCGGGTGAGGCTAGGCTATTGGGTACTGACTTGGTTCGGGATGCTTTGGAAAGTGTTAAGTTTATTCAGGGTCGGCTTCGCACGGAACAGTCTAGGAAGAAGATTTATGCCGATCGAAAAGTTCGTGATGTTGGTTATATGGTGGGAGAGAAGGTATTACTATGAGTTTCACGCATGAAGGGTGTTATGAGGTTCGAGAAGAAGGGCAAGTTGAGCCCTCAGTATATTGGCCCTTTTGAGGTACTTGAGAGGATTGGAGAGGTGGCTTACAAGCTTGCATTGCCACCTAGTCTATCGAGTGTTCATCCAGTGTTTCATGTTTTAATTCTCTAAAAGTATTTCTATGATCCGTATCATGTTTTGTACTTCATCATGATTCAGTTAGATAGGGATTTGACTTATGATATGGAGCTGGTGGCCATTTTGGATCGGCAGGTTCAGAAGTTGAGGTCAATGAATATAGCTTCAGTGAAAGTGCAGTGGGGGGTCAGCCAGTCGAGGAGGCTACTTGGGAGACTGAGCGAGAGACACGGAGCAGATATCCATACCTATTTGAGACCCCGGGTATGATTCCAAATCCGTTCGTGGACGAACGTTTGTTTAAGAAGGGGAAAATGTAACGACCTGGCCGGTCGTTTTGAGTATTGCAACCTCGTTCCCCCTTTTATGGATTATTCTATGTTTGTTTGTTGTTATGTGACTTGCCGGGGTGGTTGGTTTGGTTCCGTGGATATTTCGGAATGAATTGGGATACTTAGTCCTAAGGTTGGAATCTTAAGTTGGAAGAGTTTACAGGATGTTAACTTATGTGTAAATTACTCCATAATAGAGTTTTGATGGTTCTGATAGTCCCGTATGGTGCTTCTGGATTTAGGAGTGTGTCCCGATATTGATTTGGATGTCCGAAGGTTATTTTGGCTTTAATTGGCAAAAGTTGGAAAAGTTTAAGTTTGGAAAGTTGAGATGTTTGACCGAGAGTTCATTTTGTCGTTACTAGGCTCGGATTTTGGATTCGAAAGTTGAAATAGGTCTGTCATTTGGTGTGTTTCTGCATTGGTTTTAGAAGTTGGAAGTTCAATAGTTTGTTAGGCTGGAATTGAGGTGCGATATGTGTGTTTGATGTGATTTGAGCATTCGACTAAGTTCGTATGATGTTTTAGGATGTGTTGATATGTTTGGATAGGGTCCCAGGTGCATCGGATGATTTTCGGGTTGGTTGCGGATTGAGTTTGGCCTTCTAGAGCTGCAGATTTTCTGGTGTCTGGTATTCTTATATGCATTCGCGAGAGTGGTCTCGCGTTTGCGAGCTGTATCTAAGAGGCAGGTGATGTTTGTTCTTCACGTTCGCGAAGGTATAGGCATGTTGTGCATCTCGATCTCGAGAGGGTGCTCGCGTTCGCCTAGGAGGAGGAGGCAGGTGGGGTATCGGGCTTGTAAAACTTCGCGTTCGCGGGAGACCGTTCACGATCGCGTAGGCATGGGTTCATTTGGCATCGCGTTCACAAGGAAGCATTCGCATTCGCGTAAGAGGATTTTTGGGCAATTCAGTTTTTGTGATTCGCGAATGCGAGGCACTTTCCACGTTCGCGAAGAAGGACATCTAGGCAGCATATATTTAAATTCAAAATCGAGGGTTTGGACCCATTTTTCATATTTCGAGCTAGAGACCTCGATTTTGGGCGACTCTTGAAGGGATTTTCAAGGAGTTGATTCGGGTAAGTGATTTTAACTCGGATTTGGCTATTATACATGAATATGTCATTATTTTGACAATTTAATTAGTGTTTGGGTTGGAAAAATTTGTGAAACTTCATAGACTATAATTTGAGGATTTTGAATGTCGATTTGCGGTCAGAATTGGATGATATTGGTATGGTTGAACACGTTATTGAATAGGTGTTAGGATTTCGTTACCTTTTTGGATTCTGAGACATGGGGCCGGGGGTGACTTTTTGGGTTGACCTTTTCACTTTGGTTAAAGAACTTAGCTTTATCGTATTGAATCGATTCCTATAGCTTGTATTTATTGTATTAAGTTGTTTGTGGCTATATTTGAGTAGTCTGGAGGACGATTCGTGAGGCAAGGGCTTGTTGGAGTAGGGATTTGTGCGTTTTGAGCTAAGTAACACTTTTAAACTTGGTTCTGAGGGTATGAATCCCTAAAATACGTGTTATGTGGTTGGTATTGAGGTGACGCACATGCTAAGTGATGGGCGTGTGGGTATGCACCATGGTAATTGTGACTCGATTGTTTCCATGGTACCGTGTAGTTATCAAACCTTTGTAGCTATTGATATATTTCCTACGTGTTGGGGTAATTGAGTTGCAATTCATGTTAGAAATTATGTTAGGCTATATGCTTATTCTATTGGGACCCACTGAGGCCATTTCTGCTATTGAGTTATTTACTTAAATTGCAATTATATACGCAGTCACATTCATCATTTGCATATCATATCTCAGTCTCTGTTGTCATTTATTGTTACATCATGCTATCATTGTTTGGGCTGATTGGCATGATATGCTACCATGATTTGTTTTTCTTTTGGGATTTTCATTTTTATTTCTTGTCTTCTTTCTTTTCTTTGGTTTTCCTTTATATATATATATATATATATATATTTATTTATTTATTTATTTATTACCTTTGTTTTTATGGGATCGGGCTGTATGCCACAACAGTCATTATGGGATTGGGCTTCACGCCGCAACATGCCATATTGGCTTTATATTAGCGCTTGGGCAGAATCCGCCCCTCGGGAGTCTGTGTCACGCCCCAAAACTGAGGAGCGCGACCGGTGCTCAACCGAGTGAACCCGACTGAGCAAGCCTGTTAGATTTCATTCTACCCAAATTCACCCGTGAATAAATCACTGTGATGCATTACATGTGACATGCACATTTGACATGTAGACATAGAGATGTAATATTCCTCATATAAGTTATACTTGGCATATTTTATCAGTGTTGAGCTTAAACTATTAAACTTGAAAGCATGTCTACATTTCTATACTGTGTACGAATTGATTATGGGATTTCATTAAGTGATTACTGCCATTTTCCTGTTATTTCTGTACGGTTATCATATGGATTTGGACTGTACCTTTTTCGAGCTCGTCACTACTTTCAGCCCAAGGTTAGTCCTATTACTTATCGAGTATATTGGATCAGTTGTACTCATACTAGACTATGCACTTTGTGTGCAGATCCATGTACTTCTGGACATGGTGGTTGCAAGACTTGGAGCATTTCCTGCTTGTAGACTTTTGAGGTAGCTACTATGGCGTCGGCAGACCTCGACTCTCCTTCTTTTCAGTTTATTTATTATTGTTCTATTTTTCCAGACAATTATATTAGAAGTTTTGACTGTGTTGATATTTAGTAGTTTATGTACTCGGTGACACCCAGATTTTAAAAATTTTGTATTTGAGTCGTAGCTATTCCTTTCGGTGATTTATGATATTTTCACTGTTAAACTTAATACATCATGCTTTTAAATCAAAAAGCACAGTTATTTTGTGATTGTCGCCTTGCCTAGTACTGTGATAGGCGCCATCACGACGTGTTGAGATTTGGGTCGTGATAGCCGGGTATCTAGTTGATAGAAAAAGTACATTTGGGATAGCTCATTTCCTTAGTCCTTGCTTAGTTTCTTGGGCTTCTAAGAAACAACAGCCAGTTGCTGCAATAACACCAAATTACCAAGTTGGCATAATCGTCTTTATCTTTATTTTGATACTTACGGGCCTCTTAAATTCTCTTTTCTATCAACTATTGAAGTTGAATATGTAGCTCATGCCTCTTGTTGCGCTCAACTTTTGTAGATTAAGTAAAAACTAGAGGATTATGGCATTTTATGTGGGTGTGTACCTATTTACTATGACAACACAAGTGCTATTAAAAATGCCAAAATTTTTGTCCAACACAAAAGAAAAATGTACATAGATATCAAGCATAATTTCTCGAGGGATAATCTTGAAAAAGGCCCGATATCTATGCAGTTCTATAATATCGAAGATCAAATTGCTGATATCTTTACCAAGGTACTCAACCGTGCCGTGTTTGAGAAAATAAGACGGACTTGCTTTGATCAAGCTCTCTTAATTGCCCGTGTGATTTCTCCTCCAATGATTGTTTAGAAAGAAATTTTATGATGATATAAATATTAGTTGAATGTCTTTCTTAATCTTATATTGTAAGAGGTATGCCTTTTGACCAGCAAAGCACGTTCTTATAAAAGTCTAATGATGCTACCCTAATGGTCAAGAATGGAGATGTGCCACGTCAGTCAGTCCAAGTTCCCGCTTAAATCATGCACCGCCTTCAACTCCCCAAATCCTAGCCATCCGTGTGTCATTGCCTTTGTATTTGAATTAAAAGGCCTTTCGAATAAAAATCAAATCACCTCTCTCTCTCTTAAAAAATTGAAAGATACTCAATTCCATGCAAATTCAAACTCACTCCTAATTCTTCGGCTAAACCCTAGAACTATTACTCCCCAAAATCGCCAGTCACAATGACAAAATCCTGAAACCTAAACCTGAACCATGAAGACGCATAACCCAATATCAAACTGCTAAAAACCCTTCTACTTTATCCCAATCTTCTCAAAGTCCTTCTTCAATGATGAAGGGTTGGCAATATGGTCGTCAAGAAAAAGCCCGTGACAAACGGAAATAAGCAATATCTCCAGGCTGATGTTCAGAGAAAAAGGAAAAGACGAGGAAAGAGAATACAATTGGGAAAGGATCTGGATGCAAGTTCAAGCGAAGATGAAACCGGGACTGAACAAATTCTTCCCAAGCAAACAAGAGGTAATGATTGAAAACACTAGTGATTCTGCTAAAAAATTATAAATTACAAGTAGAGAAGAATCTAGGTTCGGGTATGAATAATGCATTAGTGAAATGGGTGTGAACCCGAAAAGTCTGTAGCGAATATAGAGTATGAAAGGTGATGTAGGCGGGGATGTGAGTGAACAACTAGGGGTTAATACACAAGGGTATACATGTATGAAAGGTGGTACCTCACTTAAGGATGAAGCATGTATGAGAGATGGTATTTCGTTTGAGGGGGAACAAATAACTGAAGTTGAAAAAATATGGGAAGAGGTAGTGGGTGATGGAGTAGGTTCTAATGTGGATATGGGCTTTGTCGAGGAAGACAAGGCATTAGCTGATAATTCAGGGTTTGAAGTTGCTCCCATGACTGACAATGAAGCAGTTCTGAGGAAGACACTTGGTGGTAAAGATGTTTAGGCAGTTCAGTTACCAACTGATGACCCTATGTCTGAAGTTATTTCCTTTACTATCAATGAAGAAGAAGGAGAAAAAAATTAGGGAAGAAGACTTTGAAGGACAAGGTGATCATACCATTTTCAATCTGGTAGATGAGGAGGATGATAATGTACCCCTAATCGTTTTCTATGGGAAGAGATGGGGAAGTTAGGAAAAAAGAGGGATTTGAACTCTGGTTCTGGTTCCCCATCAAAGACCTCAAAAAGGAGAAAATTGGTAAGACTAACTAGAGAACCTATTAGAATAGAATGAAGTAAATAACCCGTTGAGGTATGGGATGAAAGCGTGGGGGCTACATTGGTGAAAAGGAAGAAGAGTAAGAAAGGGAAAGGGGTGAAAAAGGTGGTAGTGCGAAGGATAGCTCTGGTGAGCAAGGAGAGGAGAAGTCCAGATTCGTAAGATTCTTAAAGGTCAAGGTAATGAGGGAAAAGATAATCACTAGTGTTACTTCTAATGCAATGTCAGAACCGACTGAAAAACTGGAGAAACAAGGTTGAAAGATCTTATTCTCTGAAGCAAGATAGAAAATTTTGCGAAGAAGAGGTGGTAGAGTACTTCACACACTACACTGTAATTGAAGGTTTGGTCACAAGCAGTGTAGGAGGGACTGACATAATCTTTGATGATAAAAAGCTTTGTGATATTCTTGGGTTCCTGCTATTGAATACGATAAGTATGTTAAGGGTATCTTGTCAAATAGAGAAGTAGATGTCACTCTTCTGTCCATCACAAAGAAGTTCACAATAAAGGAGGATAAGTAAAAGAAGAAAGTGTTCAAAAGGGAGATGGTTTCATTCTATAAATTATTGTTTAAATTTGTATACAAGCTAGTGTTGAGTAGGTCTAAAAATAGACATGAGGCCAATGCTCTTGGCTTTACATACATGGATTTTTTGGAAAGGGAAAAACATATAAATCTGCTAGGAGTGATGATTAATCACATAGCTATGGTGGGAGACATGTCCAAGAGTGAGCACTCTATACCTTATGACTTCTTTTTATGTGAAGTTATTACTCACTTTGGAGCTCTAGTAAAGAAATAGAAATCTGCAAATATGCTAGATGAGTTTGGAAAAGAGGATGCAGAGGAACCTTTTCTTGAGGGTGGTCCTTCTGGAACTGCTGAAATCTCACACCTTCAGCAATATGTTAGCTTTGCAATAACAAGTGGAGAATCAAGCTGCAGAGATTGCCAGAATGAACGCTGTAAATGCAAACCTGGAGGACGACTTGATATGAGAAAGGGAGCAGAGTTTCAAGAATCTAGCTGCACTAGTTGCACATCTTCAACCCTTTGTTTCCAAGTCCACTCAGTCAGCCAAGTATTCCTAGTTGGGCGAGGATCCTAATTTTCCCTAGACCTTGTTCCTTAGGATATTTCCTTTTTTTTTTGTGGCCATATAATTAACAATTTATGACTTGGTTTCTGTGGATTTATGATGTTGCATTGACAATTAACTTCATGATTTTGACTGTGCTGAATGGCTTTTACTTAATTGTCTGCTGTGTTTTAACCCGTGGCCCGAATTTTGATATTCTCTACAAATAACAGCTTGACTTTTCATTATCACTTTTTAATGATACTGGGGTATGCTTCACGAAAATGAATAAACATAGGAAATGATCTTATGAGGTATGACAAGTTTTGTAGTTTCATGTCTGGTTATTTGTCATCATAAAAAAGGACAATTTATTGAAAATTGAGTTGTGATGATCAATAAATATATAACATGCTCAACTTCAAACCTTGGTCTGGTGGCGCTTCACGCCTAACATAAAAATTTTCGGGAGGATAGAATTTACTTTTTTTGCTACATGAGGATGTATTTCAACTATGGTGACTTGGCAGCCATGTGATAATGTTAGGAAATCTTGACAGATCTTTCTGGCTTGAGTCTAGGCAAAAATATAAGGAAGAACTTATAGAAGTAAATTTTACTTCTTTGCTAGATCAGAGGAAAATTATTTTACTTCTTTTATCTGCTAGGGTACAGAGATTTGGTTCTACTTGGTTAACACTCTTCTATAACCCTGGTTGTATACTATATAATTATATATATAGTAAAAGTTTATTTTTGTAGAGGGCGCACACCTACATACAAATAGTGAGAGATGCGTTAAGCGAGCAGCAAATTTGCAACAACAAGATCAGGACAAATTGAAGAACCAAGTTCCTAAAATTGATTTAAGTCTAGCTTAGCTTTACTTGATCTTGTGATAGGTGATTGAATTATAATATTACACATTCTATTCTAGGAGTATTTTCCAAGAACTGTTGTGTAAAAATTATTCAGTTCTAGACTAAAATATTCGTTTAAAGTGTGTAGCTACAGTCACCAAGATTGTAAATTGTTTGACTGACTAGATTTAGTATATTAGGTTATGAAAGAGTTTTGTAATCTGAAACTGCTTATTAATTTATTGAAGATTGTGAGGAAAATCTCAGAGTGGGGTCACAGTTTTTACTCCTTTATGAAGGAGGTTTTCCACGTAACTTCAAGTCTTCTTTATTTTTCGCATTTATTAGTTACAAAAATTTCAGAAATTGTAAAACTTCTAGTAATGTTTTTAACGGATAGATACACTATTCGCCCACCCCCTCCCTCCAAATGTATAATTTGTTTAGAAATCGGACCTTAACTAGATCATATTCTGCATTATAAGTGTTTTCTTTAGAGCATCACCCCCATGATTCATGTATCAATACATTCTAGTTAAAGTGGTTGCATAAGAAGCCATATTAATGTATTTTTCACCCATATAGGAGTATCTAATTATAACATGTGGGCAAGTACGAGTTATTGGAATTTTACATCTATTTAAGAGACTTTTAATTATAACATGTGGGCAAGTACGAGTTATTGGAATTTTACATCTATTTAAGAGACTTTTATTGTAGCTCACATATTAGGTAATTTATTAATTATATTTTTTCCCATTTAAGTAATAAATTTGATAACCAATTCAGTAGTTATGCAAATATATCCGTGAATTTCCTTGATTAAAGAAAACAACTTATTAGGAATCCTTAAGACAACTGCATTCCCCATGGTTAAGATTGGTTCTAATAACAGTTACTAGCCTATCCATCCAAATGTTTGTGTTACTATCAATATGGCATATTTTGAAATAAGCATAGGCTAGAAGCCTTTTAGCTTTTCTATCAAGTTTTCTCAGGGCTTGTAGTTGACGGTAGATCAAAGGTAATTCTCGAGTCTCGTGGTATATTATATCCCCTCCGTTTTAAATTAGATGAGCTACTTTTTTTTTTAGTCTGTTCCAAAATAAATAAAATATTTTTAAATTTGGAAATAATTCAACTTTAAACCCTTCATTTTACCTATTTTACCCTTAATGGGAAGGTTTTATAACCACACAAATGTCATGACCCCACAAAAATTTTATCTCTTAAGCTTTTAAGACTACAAGTTTCAAAAATCTTTTTTTTTTTCTTAATCCGTGCCGAGTTAAACTAACTCATCTAAATTGAAACGGAATGTGTATTGATTCTCAGCCGTACGTTTATTATTTATCTTCCACTGCGGTAGTTCTATATTTGTATGCGATTTTCAACAAACACTGCATTACAAAAATTTTAAAAGAGCAGGGAACCTTCTTTTCTTTTGCAGTACAAAGTGATTGTACAAGGAGAGCTGTGCATCCAGAAGCTCTAACCAGTCTTTTAAACACGCTTAATGCTGTACACTGTAACAATGCAACCAAATGTCATGGAAAATCACAAGCATAATATAGCTTAAGGGAGGTAATCTTTAAAATAATTGTGTACTCTTAAATCGGATAAAAATTAGATTTGTACACGATTTTAAGGATATGTGGATTGATTCAACAAATAATAAGGAACACTAGATAAATGAGTTAAAGATAAAATGAATGATCAAACCAGTCGTAATATTACGGCCTAGCCCGTACCTAGGTTGAACAGTAGTTTTTCCCTCGATCGGACTATTAGTTCGAACTCAATTGCGAACGAAGAACAAACAGTTAAGTAAGAACTTTTGTAATAGCTAGAAAGAAAAAAAAGAATTTGTATTGCCTTGATTTGTATGTTACCATATGTCTATCAAAAGAAAAAAAACTCCCCTATATATAGTAGGAGAGTTTCATCCCTAAAACAAGTCTAAAAAGGTAAAAATCTTCCTTTCTCGTTAATTACTGTTCCGTAACCGACATCGAGCGAGATTCGCGCCGTGATATCCGATCCGGTACGAATATCATAACCCTTTATCCGTCGTGTGTAACCGTTTACCGCATTTTCCGAGGTTTTAGAACTCATTCTGGGTTTGGCAGCGTTGCTTTATCATGCTCGGTGATGAACACATCGTTCTTCTTTCATGGTCTCAATATGAAAGGTTCCCGGTGTAACGACCCGGCCAGTCATTTTGAGTATTTTATCCTCGATCCCCTATTTATTGTCTCCTCTATGTTACATTGTGATTTCTTGACTTGCCGGTGTGTTTGGTTTTGGTTTGGGGGGAGTTTCGGAGTGAAATGGGACACTTAATCCCTAAGTTGGATCTTTAAGTTGAAAAAATTGACCGTAGTTTTAACTTTGTCTAGACAACTCTGGAATGGAGGTTTGATGGTTCCAATAGCTCTGTATAGTGATTTTGGACTTCGGACCGTGTCCGGATGTCGATTTGGAGGTCTGTAGGTCCCGATTTGATGGTTTTATAGGCTTGAATTTGGGTGGCGATTCGTAAAATCGATATTTTTTTATGTAATTTTTGGTCTCGAGTAGGTCTGTTATGTACTTTGGAACTTGTTGGTATATTCGGACAGGGTCTCCGGGGGCCTCGAGTCGTAGAAGCGAAATTGGACCTGCCCAGCTGGGACCACAGTTGCGCTCATCCCTCCACTGAAGCGGACACACAGGAGCGGCCATCCATCCGTAGAAGCGCAAGTGCAGGTGCGATTAGTGGTCCGCAGGTTCGATTTTCTGAGGCCTAAGTGAGGGTTGCACCTGCGCTGGAAATTTCACAGGTGCGGAGCCGCAGATACAGCTAAGGTCTCACAAATGCGAAATCGCTGGGCAGAAAAAGGGGTCTTCAAGGGTTTATTCTCATTTTTTATCTTTTGGTCCCAGAGAGCTCGGTTTGCGGCGATATTTTGAGAGCTTTTCAAGGAAATCACTGGGATAAGTGATTTAAACCTCGATTTGACTATATTACATGAATCCATTGTTATTTTCATCATTAAATTAGTTATTTGAGTTGAAAATTTGGGAAAAATTTGTGAAAATTGTTTAGACTAAGTTTCGGGGATTTGAAGTCGGATTTGAGTAATTCTTGTATGGTTGGACTCGTTATTGAATGGGTGTTCGGATTTTGAAGCGGGATCATATGTGCGAGCCATTATCTTTAGAAGCGGAACCCCTGAAGTTAAGTTGGAACCGCACCTGCGATGGATTTTTCGCAGGTGTAACCCCAGGCCCGCAGAAGCGAGGATCGCTGGGCAGAAAAGGGGTCTTCGAGGGTTTGAGTTTCATAATCCATTTTTAGACCTAGAGAGCTCGGTTTGTGGCGATTCTTCGATAGATTGTCAGGAAAATCATTGGGGTAAGAAATCCTAACTCGGTTTTGGTTAAATTATACGAATCTATTGTTAATTTTATCACATAATTAGTAATTTGAGGTCAAATTTGAGTAATTCTTGTATGGTTGGACTCGTTATCGAATGGGTGTTCAGATTTTTTAATTTTGGTCGGATTTCGAGAAGCGGGCCCGGGGTGACTTTTTGAGTTGACTTTTTATTTCTTTGCAAATATCGTAATTTTATTGTTCGAAATAGTTTTCTATAATTTATATTTATGGTATAAAGTTATTTTGGCTAGATTTGAGCCGTTCAGAATTGGATAATCGATGGAAGGGCCTATTGGTGGATTAAGTTAGCGTGTTTTGAGGCAAGTGTCTTGCCTAACATTATGCGAGGGAATTACCCCTTAAGATTGGTATTGCTATGTGATAATTATAATATGTGAAAGCCGTGTACGCAAGGTGACGAATGCATACACGGGCTAAATATAAAAAGTTTTCGGATTTAGCTATGTAGATTCCTTTTTCGCCTTAATTGAGTTATCTTAACATGTTATATTAATCATCATTAGTCTATTTTTACATGTTCTACTTGTCTTATCCCTTATTTGCTAATTGCTCTACATGTTTAGTTGAAGTTCTTCTTTTCTTTTTTCCATATTCATTATTTAACCGTTGAACACTTTACTTGAAGTTGTTATTCATAGAATATCTTGTTGTAGAAATTGATATTGAGTTATAAAGGCCGTAATTAACGCTGAGGCAAAGTGTTAAGTTGTGAAATACTATTCTTATTGAGTTATTTACTATCGGTTATTATTGTTGAGACTCATGTGTACGTTGTGGTTGAGCCATAGGCTATTTATTATGAAAACATCGTTGTTGTTGGTTTCTTTGGCATGTTGTAATATTGGGCACTTGAGGTGCAATTTGTGATACGTTGTGATATTGATACGCATGTGGTGGTATAAGGTTTTGCGGTTGAAACACATGCGGTGAGATTAGGTGGACTCGATATGCGTGGCTAGTAGGGAAACTACTAGAAGCCGCGCGGTGTGATAAGGTGGGCTAAAATGGGGGAAGCGACTTCGGAAAAATGATTTTCAAATCTAATTGCAAAGCTCCTGCGGTGATATGCGGAAAGATTGTGGATTATTTTTGTGATTTGAGACTACGAAGCGGTACCTCGGTAGTGACTCTTGTTGGTATTTCTCTATTACTTCACTTGTGTTTGGTTGTTTATTTTCTTGTCTTAACATTTCTGGTTTTCTTCCGTGGTGCATTATTTGCCTTGATTCTGTGTAGTTAATTTTTGCGTATTTCTTACTTGTTTCATTTCCATTGTTATTATTATTGCACCGTTAAATTATTCATCCTATTTATTATTTATTCTAGTAGGACCCTGACCTGACCTCGTCACTACTCTAACGAGCTTAGGATTGACACTTACTATGTATCGTTGTGGTGTACTCATGCTACTCTTCTGCACATCTTTTTATGTAAATCCAGGTACCTCCTACCAGTACAGTCACTAGCGAGAGCTCAGGTTGGGAGACTTCAAGGTATACCTGCCGGTGTCCGCAGGCCTCGGAGTCCCCCTCCACCTAGATTTCTTTATTTCATTATCCTTTTATAGACATTGATGTATAGAGATATTCACTACCACATCATATAGCTTGTGAATTGTATTTGCCGAGTTTTGGGAAAATGTAAATGCTGAGTTGCAGAGTTTATTTCATATTAGTTGTTGTGTTATTGAGGCTTTAATTATTATTTCACTTATATTCAGCATAAATATTAGGTTTACATAATCTTAGAGACCAGGTACCATAACGACATCCTACGACAGAAAATAGGATCGTGACAAGTTAGTATCAGAGCTCTAGGTTCATAGGTATTACGAGTCACAAGTAGGTTTAGTAGAGTCTCGCGGATCAGTACGGAGACGTCTGTACTTATCTTCGGGAGGCTATGGAACTGCTAGGAAAAGTTTCACTTCTTTTACTCCTTATCATACGAATTTGTTGACTTAGAAATTCTACATCTCTGTCTTTCTATTCTCTCACCGATGGTGAGGACATGCACAGCTGGATTGAATAATCAGACACCCGCACCCCCTGCTAGAGCCGCGAGAGGCTGGGGCTGGGGGTAGAGGCCGAGGACGGGTATGTGGTGCAGCCAGAGAACCTGCCCGAGCTGCTATATAGGAGCCACCAGTAGCTCCAATCGGAGGGCAGGCACCTGAGATGCCTGTTATAACCCCTGCATTTCAGGAGACCCTCGCCCAGGTTTTGAGCATGTTTGGCAGTCTAGCTCAGGAAAGGTTGATCCCACTTGCTCTTGCCACATCTTAGGCTGTGGGATGAGCATAGACTCCCGCAGGCAGTACCCCAGAGCAACAGGTCTAGGTTGACCAGGTCCCAGAGGTCATACCAGTGCAACCGGATGTCCCAGTTCAGCCCGAGGTTAGGGCAGCAGCTTCTGAGGGGGAGCAGCTCAGGCTAGAGAGGTAAAAGAAGTACTACCCTCCTACTTTCAGTGGTTTGGCTTCAGATGATGCATAGGGTTTTCTTGAGGAGTGCCATCATATCCTCCATACTATGGGGATTATGGAGTCGAGTGGGGTTGCTTTCACTACGTTCCAGCTTAAGGGAGTAGTTTATCAGTTGTAGCGGGCGTATGAGTTGGGTAGCCCTGCCGAGGCAGCTTCACTCACCTGAGCTTAGTTCTCAAATATGTTCATGAGGGAATTTGTTCCCATAGTCTTAGGGATGCATGGCACGCAGAGTTGAGCAGTTGCGTTAGGGGGATGTGACCGTATCGGAGTATGCAGTATGGCTCAGCGAGTTGTCCAGACATGCACCTGCATTAGCTTCCATTGTCAGAGAGCGAGTTCGTTGCTTAATCGAGGGGCTCAAACCTTGTATTAGATTAAGCATGGCTCGAGAGTTGGATACTGATACCCCATACCAACATATTGTTGAGATTGCTAGGAGATTGGAGGGTATGTGGAGTCGGGAGAGAGAAAGGAGAGGGAGGTCAAGAGGCCTCGAGATTCTAGCACATATAATGTTGTGCCCGTGCCCCAATTGCAGCCCGTCATGGTAGAGGTTATGTGAGCCGTCCTGTTCATTCAGTACTTCCAGCTTACAATGGTATTCCGGCCACTCCCAGGTCCCAGTTTGCCCATTAGGCATCGCCAGTATCAAGTGCTCCTCCTGCACGGGGTG
This sequence comes from Nicotiana tabacum, assembly GCF_000715075.1. Taxonomy (NCBI): domain Eukaryota; kingdom Viridiplantae; phylum Streptophyta; class Magnoliopsida; order Solanales; family Solanaceae; genus Nicotiana; species Nicotiana tabacum. Next base: position 66,040,073 of record NC_134092.1, read on the forward strand.
CTTTCACCTATTAGTCCAACCAATCAAGCCCGAGCCAGTTCCAATAGCCACATCCTCTGACAGCTTGTTTTGAGTGTGGTGACACTCATCATATGGTGAGGGATGTCCCCAGACTCAGGAGGGGTGCACCTTCACAGACTACTCAGGTTCCCCGTATTCCACAGGGGCCCCGGACTTCTCTGTCCATGGTTATCGCACAAGTTGTCTCTCCACTTGCACAGCCAACCAGTGGTGGAGGTCGGGCAGGTAGAGGTCTCCCTAGAGGGGGAGGCCAGGCCAGATGTTATGCTCTTCCTACTAGGACGGAGGCGGTTGCATCTGACTCAGTTATTACAGGTATTGTTCCGGTTTGTCATAATGATGCATTAGTCTTATTTGATCCAGGCTCCACTTATTCCTATGTATTATCTTACATTGCTCCATATTTGGGTATATCCCATGATTCCTTGAGTTCTCCTGTCTATGTGTCCATGCCAGTGGGAGATTCTATTGTTGTTGACTGTGTGTATCAACCATGTTTAGTTGTTCTTGGTGGTTTTGAGACTAGAGCTGACCTATTATTGCTCAGTATGGTAGATTTTGATGTTATTTTTGGCATGAACTGGTTGTCACCCTATCATGTTATTCTTGATTGTCACGCCAAGATGGTAATGTTGGCTATGCCAAGTTTTCCGTGGTTGGAGTAGAGAGGTACTTTAGATTATGTTCCTAGTTGGGTGGTGTCCTTGCTTAAGGCACAACGGATGGTTGGGAAGGGGTGTGAGGCATATCTAGCCTTTGTGCGAGATGTCAGTGTTGATACTCCTGACGTTGAGTCAGTTCCGATACTGAGGGACTATCTAGATGTATTTCCGGTTGATCTTCCGGGCATATCGCCCGATAGGGATATCGATTTTTGTATTGATTTATTGCCGGGAACTCAGCCCATTTCTATTCCACCATATCGTATGGCCCTTATGGAGTTGAAGGAGTTAAAGGAGCAGTTGCAAGAGTTGCTGGATAAGGGCTTCATTTGGCCTAGTGTGTCACCTTGGGGTTCTCCGGTCTTGCTTGTACAGAAAAAGGATGGTTCTATGCACATGTGTATTGATTATCGATAGTTGAACAAGGTTACAGTGAAGAACATGTATCCATTGCCACGCATTGATGACCTACTTGATAAGCTACATCGTGCCAGAGTATTTTCAAAGATTGATTTGCGGTCAGGCTATCATCAGTTGAAGATTCGGGAGCCGGATATTCCATAGATTGCCTTCAGGACTCGGTATGGTCATTACGAGTTCCTTGTGATGTCATTTGGGCTGACCAACACCACATAGCATTCATGCACTTGATGAATAGTATATCCCATCCCTATCTTGACTCATTCATCATTGTGTTTATTGACGACATCTTGGTGTACTCCCAGAGCCTGGAGGATTATAAGCAGCATCTGAGAACCATGCTCCAGACCTTGAGAGACATCTTGGTGTGAATTCTGGCTTGATTCGGTGGCATTTTTGGGTCATGTAGTATCGAGTGAGGGGATCAAGGTAGATCCGAAGAAGATTGAAGCAGTACAGAGTTAGCCCTGACTGTCTTCAGCTACTGAAATCCGGAGTTTTCTTAGTTTGGCAGGGTATTGCCATCGATTCGTAGATGGTTTCTCATCTATTGCTGCACCTATGACCAGATTGACCCAGAAGGGTGCTACGTTCAGATAGACTGAGCAGTGTAAGAAGATCTTTCAAAAGCTCAATATTGATTTGACTACAGCCCCAGTGTTGATGTTGCCTACGGGTTTGGGGTCTTACACTAGGTATTGCGATGCATCACGTGTTGGCCTCGGCGCGGTGTTGATGCAAGTCGGTAGGGTGATTTCCTACGCGTCTAGACAACTAAAGGTGCATGAGAAGAACTATCATGTCCATGACCTTGAGTTAGCAGCTATTGTTCAAGACTTGATGATTTGGCGGCACTATTTGTACGGTGTCCTTTGTGAGGTCTATACCGACCATCGGAGTCTGCAGCATCTGTTCAAATAGAATGACCTTAACTTGCGTCAGTGGAGATTGTTATAGTTACTTAAGGACTCTGATATCACCATTATATATAATCTTAGGGAGGCCAATGTGGTGGTCGATGCCTTGAGTCGAATGGCGGAGAGCATGGGCAGTTTAGCATATCTACCAGCAGCGAAGAAGCCATTCGCATTGGATGTTCAGGCTTTGGACAACAAGTTTGTTAGATTGGATATTTCAATGCCGAGTCAAGTTTTGGCTTGTGTGGTTTCTCGGTCTTCCCTATATGATCGCATCAGATAGCATCAGTATGACGACCCCCACTTGCTCGTCCTAAAGGACACAGTTCAGCACGGCGATACCTAGGAGATAACTATTAGGGATGACAATGTGTTAAGGATAAAGGGCATGCTATGTGTGCCCAATATAGATGGCTGGCGTGAGTTGATTCTTCAAGAGGCCCACAGTTCGCGGTACTCCATTCATCCGGTTGCCACTAAGATATATCAAGACTTGAGGCAGCACTATTGGTGGAGGAGAATGAAGAAAGACATAGTTGAGTATGTAGCTCGGTGCCTAAATTGCTAGCAGGTGAAGTATGAGCATCAACAACCAAGTGGATTACTTCAGAGGCTATAGATTCCAAATTTTAAATGGGAGCGGGTTACTATGAATTTTGTTGTTGGGCTCCCACGGACTCAGAGGAAGTTTGATACAGTATGGGTGATTGTGGATAGGTTGACCAAGATGGCTCATTTCATTCGAGTGGTAACTATTTATTCTTCAGAGTAGTCGGCTCAGGTTTATATTCGCGTGATTGTCCGACTTCATGGTGTGCCAGTATCCATCATCTCTAACGGCGGTACGCAATTTACATCATGGTTCTAGAAGTGCGTACAACGAGAGTTGGGCACACGGGTTGAGTTGAGTCCAACATTCCACCCTCAGATGGACAGATAGTCCGAGCGCACTATTCAGATACTGGAGGATATGCTTCGTGTATATGTGATGGAGTTCGGGGGTTCATGGGATCAATTCATGCCGCTTGCCGAATATTCCTACAACAACAGCTACTAGTCGAGCATTCAGATGGCTCCGTATGAGGCCTTTTATAGGAGGCAGTGTCAGTCTCTGGTAGGATGGTTCGAGTCGGGTGAGGCTAGGCTATTGGGTACAGACTTGGTTCAGGATGCTTTGGAAAAGGTTAAATTGATTCAAGATCAGGTTCGCACAACCCAATCTAGACAGAAGAGTTATCTGGATTGGAAGGTTCACGACGTTGCATTCATAGTTGGGGAGCGGGTCTTGCTCCGAGTTTCACCCATGAAGGGTGTTATGTGGTTCGAGAAGAAGGGAAAGTTGAGCCCTAGGTATATCAGACCTTTTGAGATTCTCGAGAGGATTGGAGAGGTGGCCTACAAGCTTGCACTGCCACCTAGTCTAGCTGCAGTTCATCTAGTGTTCCATGTTTCTATGCTCCAAATGTATCACGGTGATCCGTCTCATGTGATAGACTTTACCTCAGTCCAATTGGATTAGTATTAGTCTTATGTTGAGGAGACGGTGGCAATTTTGGATAGGCAGGTCCGAAAGTTGAGGTCGAAGAACATTGCTTCAGTGAAGGTTCAGTGGAGGGGTCAACCAGTTGAGGAGGTGACTTGGGAGACCGAGCATGATATGCGCGGTTGTTATCCTCATCTTTTCCCCACTTCAGGTATGTATCTATACTTGTTCGAGGATGAACGATTGTTTTAATAGGGGGAGGATTGATCACGCCCAACTATGCCTCCTAAGAGGTCTAGCGGTCGTTGCAAATATAATCCGGTTTACAAGTGCGGAGTCGAATCCCACAGGGAATTAACCTATTAATCACAACCACTAGTTTCGTAAGAATCCAAATAATCAACCTTCAGAAATATTGAATAATGAGTTGATGGTTTACTAACTCAAAGCAAGGTAATTGAAAAGCTGTAATTTTATTACTAACAAAGCAAATGTTGTAGACAAGATCGGAAAGGTCTAGGCTTTTCCCCTATTGTCGGAATCTCCCCCGCTACGGTTCCTATAAATTCACCCAAGTATTCTCTACCGATCGTGAGTACTTTGAGTGTGTAGCTCTCGTTCGAGCAACTACTACAATTTACTAGACGTATTCTTTCGAACTACATTGGCTGGCACTAATTTATCGCTCACTATGATCGCACCAAGGTTTCGTTATCTCTAATCCTGCCTTTAAACCCTCCGTATTGATCTCTCAAATACATTAGGAGTGGTGTTTTTCAATAACTATCTAAATGCATACTCTCTCTCGAGCAGTACACACTAAATAGGCACAGTCAATTAAGGGCCCTTCAACCAAAAATAATAATAATATAGTTGAACAAGTAGAGAAAAGTAAATGGCAAATTTAAATTAAACGCAATGGAAGAATTATCCTTCAATAGGTTCCATCAAACCCCATATTAGAAGTTTAACTACCCATATTCGTAGTAACAATTTTTCAAGTATTTTACATAAACAAATTACAAAGAAAAGATGAAGGAATGTAGAACTTGATGATTCTTTCCCCCAAAAGATGTTCCACGTGCTATTCTTTCCTCTGGTCGCAAAACTCCCCCAAAAGTGGTGTTTAATGACTATTTATATGTGTAGAAAAACACCTAAACGAAATAGCCCAAGACAAAATCCAACAAGGAGACGAAATAGGCTTTTAAAATCTGGAACTCCCTCGCTATGGCCCATGCGCCGCGAGCTTTGCCGCATGCTCCACCTCGCCTTAGCCCTTGCGTCGCCAGCTTTGCCGCGAGCTTGACCTCGCCTAAGCCCTTGTGTCGCATGCTTCAATGCTCGCAAAACAGCCCGCCTTGCCTACTATAACACGAGACATTTGGCTTGCTACGCCTGCTGCTTCATTTTCATTCTGCTCAATTCTTTCTTTCTTCTTTCCTATTGCTTTCGAGCGTGATTTATACTTTAAATATTCACTTTACTCCAGTTTCATCTCTAATGTAACTACACATAGAATAGACTTAATTAAGCTCAAATATAGTATAGTTTAGCATTAAAGCACCCAAAGTATAAGGTAAGTAATGCACTAAAAATTTGGAATTATATCCAAACATCACTATCCCATACTTAAACATTGCTCGTCCTCGAGCAATCAACTTACACTTTATAGACATGACCTTTTTAAGCAATTCTCCTAACTCGACACGCCAAGAATCTTTAAAACATACTAAGCACAAAGGTGTAACATCTTCACCTCAAGATTTGACTTACAAGTACCATGCATTATTCACAACTCACTTACTTGCTCTAACATAGAGGTCGATGACATTACCTTTCCGTCATAAATCACGTGCCCTCACACAACAAAAGAGATTAGTTCCACACACAGTAAATTTTAAGAATGTAGGAACTCAAGATAGGAAGAATTCACTCATTCTCAGAAATATCATTCATATACAACAAAAGATGCACCATAGGCTTGCCCGTAGTGTATTACTCTACTAATCGAGTTCATTCAATCTAGGATCAAGTAGGACTTTAATTAGTTGTAATGTAGGCTACGAGTCGGGTAGGATACATTTGGATATGAGTGACTATGCCTCCCTAAGCACTTTAATACATATACTTTAACACTCAAGCCCATACTTATGTCAAACCAAAACTCCACATTCATATCAATGTATATTACCCCATACTTCTTTAAGTACAATAACATCAATAGCCACCACCACCAAGAAATATTTTTCATACAATACAACTATTTTTTTTCAATTCAAGTGGCTTTTATTTATATATTTTTTTAAATTCAAAATAGTGCACCTTTCTCCTTATTTCATTTGTTCCCCTCAAAATACGAACCGCCACCCCACACTTTAACTTTTACAAAATTCATAACAATTCAAGTGCTCATGAGAAATGATAAGGTTCAAATAAATGGTTAGTGATTGCCAAAGAAACAGGATTACAGGCTCAAAGGGGGTAACTACGTTATATAACCATTAGGCGGGTAAACTATACATATCTTGATCAACAAAGAAATGCCTATATCACTTCCCAGACTGAACAACACTACTATTTCGCTTTGCAAATACACAGAGCAAGTTCTAGACATCAATTGCAATGCACAGAATAGACACAAGCCTCACACACACATGGCACATACTCACTCAGGATTGGTTTTATCACGCCATTCTAGTCAAAGCAGTTAAGCAAAGTTAAGATTATACGATTTATGGTAACTTATACTATAGTCAAAAGCTGAGCCTAAGCGTCCCAACCAGAGTACTGAGTATTCTCAAGGCATAAAAAAGTCAAGAGATGTTGCTTCAATTAATTCATAGCACAATGGTTTCTGCTCCTAAAAAAAATAAAACTACTACACCCGGTTCAACCAAAACCCTTGGAAACGAACCGCGACACAAAAAAAAACCAAGGGGGAATTACTACACTACCTATAAAGAAAATCATTTTTTAGACTTAATTCCCTCGAGAAAACTGTCTAGGAGATCCATCGCCAGGAAGAGTCCAATTTGAATCCAATTTTTCTAATTTTTATTTATTTAACAAGACTAATATCTACAAGTTACCAGTTACCACCCCACCTTTAATTCATGCAATGTCCTCAGTGCATACACAAACGGACAAAATAAAGAAAGAAAAAAAAATGAGTAGGGTGGTATGAAAACTCCCTGATCAAGCCTCGTCATCGCCTTCATCATCGAAGGCTCCATCTGCAGCTGTCAACTCCTCATCTTCTGTTTCTTCCTGATCATCATCATCATCATCCTCTTTCTCATATTTCTCCGGCTCGGCCTCTGACTGCTCTGGTGTGTTGACATCCTCATTCTCTGGGAGTCGGTAGACATCACCAAGCCCAACCAGCTGCTGAGCATGAAAATTAAGTGGGAAACGCTCCTCCAAGATGGCCCTCTCCTCTGTCGTGGCCGGCCGTCCCCCAATACGAAGCTGCAAGTCCATCATCCCATATGAATGGGCCATAAAGTTATCATCGCATGTATTGCGCTCAGCCCCTGTCAGTGATGTCGTGGCATTCTCCTCCTTAACCCGGAGGCTTGTGATGTCCATTAGTCGTAGGGACGGAGAAATGATGTGATCGAAAGCTTTCTCCTCCTCCACCTCTTCTTGTCGCAAGTACTGAGTCAATATGTTTGCAAAGGGCATTCGATCAATTCTCCTACTAGTTCTCACTTGGGTCATCTGGTAGCGAATCAAGTGGCCCACATTCACACTTTGGGCCGTCATTAAGAAATAAAACACGCAAGTCCTTTCACAGCTAATAAGAGTATCATGGTTGCATGGTATGAGCTATGTATTAATCAATTTCAACCACACTTGCGCTTCTGCCTTCATTTTCTTCTTAGGGAATTTCCTATGGCGATTGGTTTTCTTGTCCTGAACCCAAGCCGCCATAGAATTGACACCACAAAGAGTGTGTCTCAGCTCTCGATATGTAGAACGAGTGATGAAATTGTCCAAGGCTTCCTGGGGAACATTCGGCGCACCTAAGAAATTGCATATTGCCGAGGCTGAAAAATCAATCAACCTTCCCTGAATAGGCACCAGCTGCTCAGGATCCTTTGGATCAAAACCGGCATATAACTCCCGAACAAGGTTGACATTTATATCCCCGGTGTTCCTAAACACATATCTCAACCCAAGATCATGAATACCTTTCCAGATTGCTTGATACTTGGCTTTTAGGCGACGCTCATGAATAGCTGCCTCAGGATGTATATGTGTCAGCTGATAATGCTTGTACCAGTCCTTGACATTTGGGGGAATGCTCTTAAGACCAAATTCCCACTGTCCCTCAGGTTGTGTGCAAGTGGCTTCTATACCTGCAACTGCTTGAAATCCTTCAACCTGACTTGAAGTAGCTTCCCCTTCTTTTTGCTTTTTTGGTGGAGGTGCGGAGGGGGCCTTAGCCTTGGACGGAGCAGTGGCTTTGCCCTTGCCTTTACCAGTGTCCTTCTTTGGAGGCATGTTCCTACCTACACAAGTGAACCTTAGTTATTTCTAGACGCATTGCAACATTTCAAAACATGGTTTTATGACCCAACACTAAGAGTTCATCACATGATGTTCAACAATTTCCGAGGCTACTCACACTTCACCTCGTTATTTTTGCATGAAATTCAAGCAAGGACACAAGGATGTTTTTCTACAATTTTTAAGCTTCGGGATACCGGTGAGCCACCCCACACTTTTTAAAGTGGTGCGCGGTGACATAGCACTAGTATTACAATCCCGGAGACTCGGGCTCCAATGGGGACAGAGAATGTCTTTGAGGCATTTTGAACACCAATCGGCTTGGGAATTCTGTGCTACTACTTTTGCACACAACAACAATACCATTCCTATGGGGTTATGGGTTTGGGACACACAAACACATTGTTACTATGAAGAACAACCTCAAACTTTTTATATGATTTCATGCCTGTACCCAATTCGAAATTTGGCAAAGAGTAGAGTTATAAACCATACCTTAGATGTTTAGAAGGAGGGATTGCTCTTGAATTGATATTGCAAGTGAGGGAAGGAGTGGATAAATACTTGTCTTCAATGGGTTTGTGTGGGAGGGGGAGTGGCAGTGCGTGAGTGTTTGAGGCGTTTTGAGGCAGTGTGTTTTAGTCAGTGTGTTTGAGGCGTTTATGTTAGGTTTTAAGGGGAGGAGTTAAAAGAAATAAAACAAAAAGAAAATAATCGAAAACACTTACCTGGCGATGCGAGCTTCTGGAGAGATACAAACCTGGCGACGCGAGCTACAACACGAGCTAAAAGGTGTGTGGTTCGAGGGTTGACGCGAGACCTTCCTTGCTATAACCATTGCGATGCGAGCTCCGATGCGAGATACAAACCTGCCGATGTGAGTTGTACCGCCTGGCCAAGCGCGCTAAGAACCTGGCGCCGCGAGGTCTAGTGCTTGGTCCACTGGTTCGGCCTACAAAAATTCTAGTTACGATAAAAATAAACTACGAATTGGGTTGCCTCCCAACTAGCGCCTTAGTAAACATCACGGCATGATGAATACAACATTATAATGGGTTGCCTCCCACGAAGCGCCTGATTTAACGTCGCAGCACGATGCAGGCAATCGAACTTAAGGCTCTCTCTACATTTTTGGCTCTTGCAAATGAGTCACCGATACCGATTTCTTCTTTTCTATGCCCAAGTAATGTTTCAACCTTTACCCATTGACTTTAAACCTATTCGTCCCATCCTCGGACTCAATTTCTGCAGCTCAATTTGATAAGACACGCACTACTCTGAATGGTCCCGACCATCTAGACTTCAACTTTCCCGGAAACAACTTCAATCTTGATTTGTATAGCAATACCCCGTCTCCAGGTTTAAAATTTTGTTCAAGAATATTTTTGTCATGCATCACCTTCAATCTCTCCTTATATAGCCTTGTACTCTCAAAAGCATGGTAACGAAACTCGTCAAGCTCGTGTAACCCTATGACTCTACTTGTACCCGCTATTTCCATGTCGAGATTCAGCTGCCTCAATGCCCACAAGGATCTATGATCCAACTCCACGGGTAAGTGCCACGCTTTCCCAAATACCAGTTTATATGGAGACATGCCAATTGGAGTTTTAAAATCGGTACGATAGGCCCAGAGTGCATCGTCTAACTTTTTTGCCCAATCCATTCTTGTAGCATTCACGGTCTTTGTTAACACATTCTTAATTTCTCTATTCGACATTTCCACTTGTTTGTGGATGATATAGGGTGGCAACCTTGTGGCGAAAGCTTGGTTGCAGAAGTGAGTGCTTCCGTCACTGATTATTGCACTTGGAGTGCCAAATCGGGTGAATATATTCTTTCTCAAGAAACCAATGACTCCCTTTGCATCATTTGTCGGGAGCGCTGCAACCTCCACCCATTTTGACACATAGTCCATAGCTACGAGTATGTACTTGTTGCCATATGAGCTGATAAAAGGCCCCATGAAATCGATTCCCCATACATCAAACACTTCTACCTCCTGAATAGGGTTCATGGGCATCTCATGTAGGCGAGAAATATTCCTGGTTCGTTGGCATTCACCACAATCCTTTACCTAGAAGTGTGCATCTTTGAACAATGTCGGCCAGTAAAAGCCTGACTCCAACACTTTCGCAGCTGTCCGTACTCCCCCAAAATGGCCACCATATGGGGATGCATGACAAGCCTACAAAATAGAAGATTGGTCTATCTCGGGAATACATCTCCGGATCATATTATCAACACAAATCTTGAACAGATAAGGCTCATCCCAATAATGCATGCGATAGTCACGAAAGAATGTTTTCTTTTGGACAGAGGAGAGGTCATATGGAACAATACCGCTCGCCAGGTAGTTTGCAATATCTGCATACCATGGCGCTACCTCAAGGTTCGTGGCCAACAGTTGTTCATCCGGGAAAGTCTCCATAATCTCTTCCACCTCAACCTTCTTCTCTGCTCCTTCCAGCCTAGACAAGTGATCAGCCACTTGGTTCTCCGTTCCCTTTCGGTCACGAATTTCTAAGTCAAATTCTTACAGCAGTAGCACCCATTGAATCAGGCACGACTTTGACTCCTTCTTCTCAATTAGGTACCTGAGAACAGCATGGTCAGTATAAACAATTACCTTCGAGCCTATCAGGTATGACCTGAATTTGTCAAATGCGAACACCACTGCTAGCATCTCCTTCTCGGTCACTGTGTAATTTAGTTGGGCACCACTCAAGGTTCTACTTGCATAGTAGATTGGATGCATGACTTTATTTTTTTGATGTCCAAGAACTGCTCCCACAGCATAGTCGCTTGCATCACACATCAGCTCAAATGGTTGCTCCAGTCGGGTGCAACTATGATAGGTGCAAACATCAGCCTCTTCTTGAATTCCCCAAAAGCTACCCTGCAGTCATCAGAAAACAAAAAAAATGATCTTTTTCAAGCAATTTACACAACGGGTTAACAATTTTGGAAAAATCTTTTATAAATTGCCTATAGAAACTGGCGTGTCCAAGGAAACTTCTTATTGCCTTGACGGAAGTGGGTGGTGGAAACTTTTCTATTACATTAACCTTTGCGCGATCCACTTCAATGCCCTTATTCGACACTAGGTTCCCCAAGGCTATACCTTCCTGTAGCATGAAATGGCATTTTTCTCAGTTTAATACCAGATTAGTCTCCATACACCTCTTCAATACTCTTTTCAAGTTCATAAGGCAATCATCGAATGAGTTCTCCACCACTAAGAAGTCATCCATGAAAACCTCCATTATTTCCTCTACCATATCTGTAAAGATGGCCATCATGCACCTTTGGAATGTGGTGGGTGCGTTGCATAAGCCAAACAGCATTCTCTGAAAGGCATAGATACCATAAGGGCATGTGAACGATGTTTTCTCTCTATCCTCTTGGGCAATAGAGATCTGGTTATACCCTGAGTATCTATCCAGGAAACAAAAATGGGACCTCCCCGCTAATCTGTCTAGCATCTGATCAATGAATGGTAGCGGAAAATGGTCTTTTCGGGTAGCCTTGTTCAATTTTCTGTAGTCCATACAAATTAGCCAACCTGTGACTATTCTTGTTGAGATCAGCTCGTTGTTCTCGTTTTGCACTACAATCATTGCACCCTTATTTGGCACACACTGAAATGGGCTGACCTAGTTACTGTCAGAGATGGGGAAGATGATTCCCATATCTAACCACTTGATCACTTCTTTATTCACCACTTCTTTCATCTTGGGATTTAGCCTTCTTTGATGTTCTCTGGAAGGTTTGTGCCCATCTTCCAGTAGAATCTTATGCATACAAAATACCGGGATGATACCCTTAATATCTGCAATGGTCCAACCAATTGCAGTCTTCCACTCGTTTAACACCTGTAAAAGCTGCTCTGCATGCACATCTAACAAACTAGATGATATAATAACATGTAAAGTTGAGTTAGGTCCCAAGAAAGCATACCTGAGGTGAGACGGTAATGGTTTTAGCTCCAACTATGGTAGCTCATTAATTGATGGCTTAGCTGGAGGGGTCATTCTTTCTTCTAAGTGTAAAGGCCCGAATTCGAGCTCTCTTTCCCAGTACCCTTGGCCTTCAAGAGCCAAAACCCACTCCTCCAAGTCCTCACCATCTACCTCTTCTTAGTTCATGAGGCAGGCTGCTAGAGGGTCTTTTGCATTCAGAGCCTCATCTTCCTCCTCCAAAATCACATCCACAGCTTCTATCAGAGAGCAGTTAGCAAACTCACTGGATCGCCGCATAGACTTCTACACATTGAATGTTATCTCTTCATCATTTAGTCTCATCTTTAGCTCCCTATTTTCACAATCAATTAGAGCTCTCCCATTGGCCAAGAATGGTCTTCCCAAAATTATGGAAATCTCCTTGTCAACCCGGCAGTCCAGAATGACAAATCTGCCGGAAATACAAACTTTCCAACCTGCACCAGTACATCATCAAGTATACCATATGGCCTCTTCACCGTTCGGTCGGCTAACTGTAGTAACATGGATGTGGGTCTTGCTCTTCCAATGCCTAACCTTTTATAGATAGCCAAGGGCATCAAGTTTATGCTCGCCCCCAAATCATACAATGCTTTAGCAAAAGCATAGCTGCCTATTGTGCATGGGATTGTGAAACTCCCTGGGTCGGACAACTTCTCATCTATGGGTCTCATCACTACAGCACTACATGTCTGAGTTAGTGTAACCGTGGCCAAGTCTTGAAAGTCGAACTCGGGAGACATCAAGTCCTTCATCATTTTTGCATACCCATGCATCTCCCTCAAGGCGTTAATCAATGGAATGTTCACATGGATTTGCTTTAACATCTCCACGAATTTCTTATACTGCTCATCTTTCTGATATCTGGCCAATATCTGTAGTAAAGGTGCTAGAGGTCGCTTCATTCCCGTGACTTGAGTTTGATCTTGCTCGGGCATTTTTCTAATGCATTCTCTTGCACTTCCTCAGTCCCCTTTTTAAACTCTTTTTCTTATTTATTTCCTCTTGGGCTGGTTGGATTCTTACTCTCTGTTAGCTTTGTTGACTCATTTACCTCAATCGGTACTGGCACAAGAGTCTCGGTCGGTCGGCTTTCGCGAGCAATTTCTTGCTCTAGATCAAGGTCTCTACCATTCCTCAGATTAATAGCCATCAACTGTTTCGGGCCTTGCTCTTTTGGGTTAACATGTATGTCCGCAGGTAATGTCCCTTAAGGACGAGTGTTAAGGGCCATGGATATTTTCCCTAGTTGAATCTCAATGCTCTTGATAGTTAAATCGTGTGATACTACCTTTTCTTGCATCCGCTGGACCTTTTCTTCCATTTTTCTGCTGGACCTAGTGAGTTTATGCAACATTCCTTTAATTTCAAACAACCCATCTTATTGTCGCACTATCTGTTGCTGTTGAGGTTATTGATAAGCTAGTTGTTGATTCTGCTGATTGTACCCTTGTTGCCTTTGATAACGCACAGCCTGACCCTGTGGTCGTGTAGCTCCAAGATTATTATTATTGTTATACTGCTGCTGTGGTGGCCTATATTGTTGATTCTACTGTCCCTAAGTCTGACGCCTTGTCTCTGGCCTCCATAGTTGCCCACATAGTTCATATTCTCTTAATAGTTCTGATTGTCACTTTCACCACTCCACGAGCACACATATGGTTGATTAATGCATGGTGTACATAATCATCCATTTGTCGTGTCAACTATGTACACCTTCTTCTGGCCTGACTCATCAATCTTGTTGGTTAGGATACTCAATTGCGTCATCATCTTAGCCATATTCTCAGCCACGGAGTTGTTTGGGTCTAAAGCTACTGAGTTTTGAGCCATTTTATCAAATAAGTCCTTGCATTCCCTGAATGATTTGCTCAAAAATACTCCACCTGCTGAAGCATCAACATCGGCCTTCAAGCTGTCTGCCAATCCCATGTAGAACCTTTGCCCCAACATCTAATCTGGAATGCCATGATGTGGACACTTTACCATCATACCTTTGAATCTCTCCCACATTTCTTGCAATGTTTCAGCTGGTTTCTGCCTGAAGCTCGATATCTCATCAACTTGCTTGGCAGTCTTATTGGGTGGGTAGAACTTGTTCAAAAAATGCTTGACTAATTCCTCCCAAGTGGTAATGGAATTTATTGGGAGCGAATTGAGCCATGTCTGAGCCTCTCCCGTCACTGAGAATGGAAACAACAACAACCTTTTTGCTTCTGGTGTCACATTTGGTTGCCTTTGCGTGACACATATCGACAGGAAATTTTTCAGATGCTGCTGAGGATCTTTAATTTAAGACCTCGAGAATAGTCCCTTGTTCTGCAACAAATGTAGCATGTTGTTTGTGATTTGAAATGATTTTGCTTGTATTTGAGGGACTACAATTGCGGTTGTCAAATTTTTAGCGGTAGGTTGTGCCCAATCATACAAGGCTGCTTCTGGCACAAGAGGTGCCACACCCTGGTTGTTCGGGTCATTTCCATTGTTTTGGTTGTTTGGGTTGCCTATTAAGTCACCCATGTTTAGTTTAATTATTTCTGTTGAGTTCTGTTGTTGTTTGTCTTTCTTATTTGCTCGATTAGTGCCCTGAAAACTTTCTTAGGGTCTGGTAATGCTTCATACAATTCACCAGTTCGTGAAGAGTTTCTAGGCATGCACCTGTAACATACAAGACTACAAACGTTAGAGTTGCAATATAATGAATTTCAACTCGAGAAACCTGAATAAATTACGAATTCTAACAATTCTTTTAGGTGTTATTAATAACACAGTTAATTCTCTGGCAACGGTGCCAAAATTTGATCATGCCCAACAATGCCTCCTAAGAGGTCTAGCGGTCATTGCAAATATAATCCGGTTTACAAGTTCGGAGTCGAATCCCACAAGGAATTAACCTATTAATCACAACCACTAGTTTCGTAAGTATCCAAATAATCAACCTTCAGAAATATTGAATAATGAGTTGATGGTCTACTAACTCAAAGCAAGGTAATTGAAAAGCTGTAATTTTACTACTAACAAAGCAAATGTTATATACAAGATTGGAAAGGTCTAGGGTTTTGATTTCCCCTATTGTCAGAATCTCCCCCTCTACAGTTCCTATAAATTCACCCAAGTATTCTCTGCCGATCGTGAGTACATTGAGTGTGTATCTCTCGCTCGAGAAACTACCATAATTTACTAGACGTATTCTCTCGAACTACGCTAGCTGTCACTAATTTACTGCTCACTATGATTGCACCAAGGTTTCGTTATCTCTAATCCCGCCTTTAAACCCTCCGTATTGATCTCTCAAGTACGTTAGGAGTGGTGTTGTTCAACAACTACCTAAATGTATACTCTCTCTCGAGCAGTGCACACTAAATAGGCACAGTCCATTGAGGGGCCTTCAACCAACAACAATAATAATATAGTTGAACAAGTAGAGAAAAGTAAATGGCGAATTTATATTAAACGCAATGGAAAAATCATCCTTCAATTGGTTCAATCAAACCCCATATTAGAATTTTAACTACTCATATTCGTAGTAAAAATTTCCCAAGTATTTTGCATAAACAAATTACAAAGAAAATATGAAGGAATGTAGAACTTGATGATTCTTTCCCCCAAAAGTTGTTCCACTTGCTATTCTTGCCTCTGGTCGCAAAACTCTCCCAAAAGTGGTGTTTAATGACTATTTATATGTGTAGGAAAAGACCTAAACGAAATAGCCCAAGTCCAAACCCAACAAGGAAACGAAATAGGATTTTAAAATCTGGAACTCCCTCGTTATATCCCATGCGCTGCGAGCTCTGCCGCGTGCTCTACCTCTCCTCAGTCCTTGTGTCACCAGCTCTTCCGCGAGCTTGACCTCGCCTAATCCCTTGCATCACGCGCTTCAATTCTCGCAAAACAACTCGCCTCGCCTGCTCTAACACGAGCCATTTGGCTTACTATGCCTGCTGCTTCATTTTCATTCTGCTCAATTCTTTCTTTCTTCTTTCCAGTTGCTTTCGAGCATGATTTATACTTTAAATAATCACTTTGCTCCAATTTCATCTCCAATATACCTACACATAGAATAGACTCAATTAAGCGCAAATATAGTATAGTTTAGCATTAAAGCACGTAAAGTGTAAGGTAAGTAATGCACTAAAAATATGGAATTATAGCCAAACATCAAGGATGTAACGATCCAGCCGGTCGTTTTGAGTATTTTAGCCTCGATCCCCTATTTATTATATCCTCTATATTATATTGTGGTTGTGTGACTTGTCGGGGTGTTTGGTTTTAGTTTCCGGGGAGGCTCGGAGTCAAATGGGACACTTAGTCCCTAAGTTGGAGATTTAAGTTGAAAGAGTCGACTCTAGTTTGACCTTTGTGTAGACGACTCTGGAATGGAGTTTTGACGGTTCTAATAGCTCTGTATGTCATTTCGGTGTGAATTGGCAAAATCTAGAAAGTTGAAGGTTTGAAAGGTAGGAAAGTTTGACCGAGAGTTGACTATTGATATCAGGGTCAGATTACGATTCTAAAAGATGGAATAGGTATGTCATGTCATTTATGACGTGTGTGCAAAATTTGAAGTCAATCGGAGTTATTTTGGTATGAATCGATATTAGTTTTGGAATTTAGAAGTTCATAGTTTCATATGCTCGAGTTGGTCCGTTATGTGTTTTGGAACTTGTTTGTATATTCGGACATGGTCTCGGGGGCTCCGGGTATGATTCGGATTCAGAAAAAGTTTGGACCTTGTGTGATTGTTGAAGGTTGATGTGTCTCGTGCAATCGCACCTCTGCATTTTCGGTCGCAGGTGCGGCACCACAGGAGCGGCCCTTGAGTCGCAGAAGCGAAAGTGGCCTTGCCCAGCTGGGACCGTAGGTGCGGTCATTTGTCCGCAGAAGAGGACTCGCAGATGCGGAAGTAGGCATCGCAGAAGAGGAGTGTAGAAGGCATTGGGTAGGACCACATGTGCGGTCGCTTTTTCCGCAGAAGCAGGCTTGCAGGTGCGAGCCATTGTCCGCAGAAGCAGAACTCCTGAAGTTAAGTTGGAATCGCACCTGCGATGGAGTTTTCGCAGGCGCGACCCCAAGGGCGCAGAAGCGAGGATCGCTGGGTAGAAAAGGGGTCTTCGAGGGTTTAAGTTTCATAATCCATTTTGGACCTAGAGAGCTCAGTTTGTGGCGATGTTTCGAGAGATTTTCAACAAAATTATTGGGGTAAGAAATCCTAATTCGATTTTTGGTTAAATTACACGAATCTATTGTTAATTTCATCACTTAGTTAGTGATTTGAGTTCAAAATTTGAGGATATTTTTTTGAAACATCTTAGGCTAAAAATTGGGGATTTTAAAAATGATTTAAGGTCGGATTTTAGTAATTCTTGTATAGTTGGACTCGTTATCGAATGGATGTTCGAATTTTATAATTTTGATCGAGTTCCGAGATGCGGGCCCGGGTTAACTTTTTTAGTTGATTTTTTATTTCTTTGTAAAGATCGTAATTTTATTGTTCGAAATAGTTTTTTATAGTTTATATTTATGGTATGAACTTGTTTTAGCTAGATTCGAGCCGTTCGAAATTGGATAATCAAGGGAAGGGTCTACTAGTAGATTGAGTTAGCGTGTTTTGATGTAAGGGTCTTGCCTAACTTTATATGGGGGAATTACCCCTTAAGATTGGTGTTGGTATGTGATAATTGTGTTATGTGAAAGCCGTGTATGCAAGGTGACAAGTGCGCATGCGGGATAAATGTTGAAATTTACCGGTTATAGATATTTAGATTCCTTTATCGCCTTAATTGAGTTATCTTAACATGTTATATTCATCATCAATAGTCTATTTTCACATGTTCTACTTGTCGTATCACTTACTTGCTAATTACTCTACATGTTTAGTTAAAGTTCTTGTTTCCTTAATTCCATATTCATTATTTAACCGTTTGAACTCTTTACTTGAAGTTGTTATTCTTGGAATATCTTGTTGTTGAAATTGGTATTGAGTTATAAATGCCGTAATTAACGTTGAGGAAAAGTGTTAAGTTGTGAAATACTATTTTTGTTGAGTTATTTACTATCGGTTATTATTGTTGAGACTCCTGTGTACGTTGTGGTTGAGCCATGTGCTATTTATTATGAAAACAACATTGTTGTTAGTTTCTTTGGCAAGTTGTGATGTTGGGAACTTGAGGTGCGATTTGTGATACGATGTGATATTGATACGCATGCGGTGGTATAAGATTTTGGAGTTGAAACGCATGCGATGAAATAAGGTAGACTCCATGCGCATGGCTAGTAGGGGAACTAAAAGATGCCACATAGTGTGATAAGGTGGGATAAAATTTGGGAAGTTATTTCGGAAAAATAATTTTCAAAACTAATTGCAAGGCTCCCGTGGTGATATTAGAAAAGATCGTGGATTATTTTTGTGATTTGAGACTACGAGACAGTGCTTCGGTAGTGACTCTTGTTGGTATTTTTATATTACTTAACTTGTGTTTGGTTGTTTGTTTCCTTGTCTTAGCATTTCTTGTTTTCTTCTGTGGTGCATTATTTTTCTTGTAGTTAAATTTTGCATATTCCTTACTTGATTCATTTCCATTGTTATTATTATTGCATTATTAAATTATTCGTCATGTTTCTTATTTATTCTAGTAGGGCCTTGACCTGACTTCATCACTACTCTACCGAGGTTAGGCTTGATACTTACTGGGTACCATTATAGTGTACTCATGCGACGCTTCTGCACATCTTTTCGTGCAAATCCAGGTACCTCCTACCAATCCAGGCACTAGCAAGAGCTCAGTTTCGGAGACTTCAAGATATACCTGTCGGCGTCCGCAGGCCTCGGAGTCTCCCTCTACCTAGATTTCTTTATTTTTATTATCCTTTTTTAGACATTGATGTATAAAGATATTGAGTACCACTTCATAGAGCTTCTGACTTGTATTCGACGGATTTTGGAAAATTGTAAATGTTGAGTTGCGGAGTTTATTTCATATTAGTTGTTGCGTTATTGAGACTTTAATTATTATTTCAGTTAAACTCTACATAAATATTAAACTTACCTAATCTTAAAGAGTAGGTGTCATCACCACATTATATGAAGAAAAAAAAAAAGGGGTCGTGACATCCGGTCTCAATTTCAATCTTGTGTGTCCATGCCCTTCTTCTGTCTTCTTCACCGAAAAATCAATATATGCTCTATTCCCGATTTTAATCGTGCAGAACAAATAAATATGATTACCACAGAAAGATATAGACAACTACATCGTGAAGCTCGAAAGTAAATCACCTATGTATTCTAACTCATGCATGCATTTCAATCCCAAAAACTAACAATTGACAAGACGGAAAGTTAGGGTGATAATGGCATTTTGTCCCCTAACTTTGTCCTTTTCCTTCTTGAGCCTTGAAGTGCTTGTTTGAACAATAGTTTAATCACTGACATCCCTCTTTAGTCTTTAGCTATTTTATTTTGACGAGAATTGGATGAAGATGTTTGGAGGCTTAGCGTTAGGCAGGGGCCATTGCCTATGATGACCACCAACTCTATTTTTTGTGGCCAACAACCAAACCATGACTATGATTTGAATTATTAGTTTAATAATTAATAATGGAGATTTAACAATGTCCAAAATAATAGAGTGAATGACTCACATATCTAAGGAGCTAGAACAACTACGGGGAGAAGGAAATATAACGAAGCGGCGACGAAACTTAGCAATTACTTGACTTGATGATGACTTAAAACAGCATGTGCTCTTTTAAACTTCAGCAGTATTTTCACAGCTTTAATACAGTGAAAATTATTCTTTTGAACTCAAAATAAAAGGTAAGATTGGTTGATGACAGGTGGTTGAACGGCAAAGTGACACGTCGACTGAAGATAGATAAAAGATGGGTCGAGAAACAACTAATATCGGATACAACTTGTGTGACCGATATAAGACGGGTTCCAAAGGAAACATAGTCTACGATAGAAGTTCAAAGGTTCGACATCGGATATTATTGAATGAGTAGCCGTTACAAGGAATATTTGCTAGCATTCAATGAGCGGCCATACCAAAAAATATTTGCATTCAAAGCATGACATTATGTACCCACACCAAATCCGAATTTAAATGATGAATGAGCATATATTAGTGGAATATAACAATAAGAGAGTTAAAAATCATTACCCAAAAACTTCCTCCGAAAATCTCTCCAAATTCTGCCTTCTACCGAGCTCTCAATCAAATTTGTGAAGTGAACTTCAAACCCTCGAATCTGCCCCTTTTCTGCCCAGTTATTCCGCATCTGCGGACCTTGGATCGCACCTGCGACGCCGTACCTACGGAATTTCCTTCGCAGGTGCGAAAATGACTTAAGAGGGCTGGTTCCGCTTCTGTGGAAAAAGAGCCGCACCTGCGAGTGTGCGCCTGCGGACTATTGTCCGCTTCTGCGATCTCCTCCGCGTCTGTGTGACCTTAACGCATCTGCGGGCATCGCAGATGCGGAATTCACCTCGTACCTGCGACCCCTGTCACTCCTCCAACTTTTCGCTTCTGTGCTTGCCTCTCTGCATGTGCGATCACGCACCTGCGGTCTCTCTACCGCAGGTGCAAAAATGATAGATTAATGTAGTTGCTACTGTAAGGAAAAAATCAAGTGAAAAGAAAAATAATTAAAGTACCTTCGCATATCTGACATGAAGGTTACTCCCTCACCTTCTTTCAAGTCTAAAGAACTCTTCAAGTTCTCCATAAACCAGTGCAAAGTTCTACTATTCTCCTTATCTACCACAGCCAGCACCCTTCTGGGTCAATCTAGTCAAAGGTGCTGCAATAGACGAGAAACCCTCCACAAACTCCTGATCTTGGTCACTGTGGTAGGATGAGGCCAACTCTGAACTGCCTTGATCTTTCTGGGATTTACCTTAATACCCTCGCTTGATACAACATATTCCAAGAACAACACAAAATCTAACCGGAACTCACACTTGGAGAACTTAGCATATAGCTTCTATTCCCACAAGGTCTGAAGCATAGCTCTCAAATGCTGCTCATGCTCCTCCATACTATGCGATCGTCCGGCGGCATAAGGCCCTGAGCAGCTTCGTATTATATGCCTTGACTTGCATGCGTGGTTGAATTCAATTATCAGGTGACTCGAAGTAATTTGAGATACTTAGTCCCTAAATGAGAGCTTAAGTCTTAGAATTTAGACCGTAGTTAGAACTGTATGAAGCCGGATCCGAAATAAAATTTTGTCGACTCCGTTAGCTCTGTTGAGTTATTTTGAGCTTATGAGCGTGTCCGGAATATGTTTTGGAGGTTTGTAGTAGATTTAGGCATGAATTGGCGAAAGTTAGATTTTCAGCGATTTCGGCCGATAGTGAAAATTTTGATATCGAGCTCGGAATAGATTTCCGAAAGTGGTTGTGGGTTCGTAGTGTCATTTGTGACCCGTGTGAAAAATTTGAGGTCATTCGGACGTGGTTTGATAGGTTTCGGCATCGGTTGTAGGAATTTAAAGTTTTAAGTTCTTTAAGTTTGAATTGGAAGGTGAAGTCTCATTTCGTCGACACTAGTGGCCACAACTATAAAATCATTCTTGGCACGTTGGCCGTATTTAGTATTTCATGCTCACATTTTTCACTTTCAAACATAATCATCATCATCAACAAAAAGGCATTTGAAATGAAAGTTTTTAGTATACATGTGAACAATTAAGAGTCTTAGGCACATAGAGTTTTTTCACAAAATTTGGCATAATAGTCTTCGTTTGAACATGACTTGAAGTCGAAACATTATTAATACACAGTCCATACTTTGAACACATTCTCAAATGATAACATAACATGATAAAAGCATTTGGGCTACATATTGAACATATATCTTTCATCACAAGCTTAATCGGAATAGCTAATTTTATAATGAACAACTCGGGACTTACATAAATTACATGAACACCGTGGGATTCAATTCTAAGAGAGGAATATAGCCAACATACCTTGCTTGATCTTCCCTTAGATTACCACAATGTCCCAACACTTCTAGCAATTCCAATCAACTAGAGATATAATAAAATTGAACAATAATTAGGGAGAGATTCATGGTTTCAGCTTATTTGAGCATTTTGTCAAACACTAGATGTGCAAATTGGTTACAAGTTTCTTCCACAAGATTTCTTTCACTTCACAACCCAATCTTTACCCATTTGGGCTCAACAATCTTCCCACAAACCTTACTGGTACATGCATGTATACATAATACTCTCACACCCAAGAATCATACTCCCAACCACCCATCTCTTACCCCAAACTCGAAATTGAAGACTAGGATTAGAACCTTACCTCTTGAATGAAATTCTTGTGAGATTTCCTTGTTGGATATCAAAGCTTGGACAAGATCTTGATGAACAAAGCAGTTAAGCTTCTTTCTCTCTCTAGAACACTCTCACTTCTCTCTAAAAATATCAGATTTTTGCCTTCAAAACGAGCCCCAAAGGCTATTTATCAAAATGGGGCCGGGTTATAAGAATCAAAAAATGGACTCTCCGATTCCAAGTCTGTAATCGCAGAGTGGACCGTAGAGTTGATGTGCAGCCCGCAAAATAGACCACATAATTGGTCTCTAAAAATTGGGTTGTTTCGGGTTGGGCCTGCGGCTCGCGGAACTGTTCTGCGGTCGCATAATGCACCACAAAACTTCCGTCCAGAAATCTCCATGATTATTTTGCGATGTATTGTGCGGTCCGCGAAACGATTATGCGGCCGCATAATGGACCGCATAAAGGTCCTAAAATTAACTCAAGTTTCTGCTTCACTCTACGACACTTATGCGGCTCACAAAATAGTTTCGCGGTCGCGAAATGGACCGCATAATTACCTTCTTCTGCCAAAAATTTTCATCAATAATTTAGTGCATTCTTCACCCAAAAAGTCCATACCGCGACTCTCAAGCTCGCCGCAAAAAATCTCTACAATCTTCAACAAATACGTCTACCCTGGCATCACGAAACCTCGAATTTTAGGTAAAATTTTATGGGGCCTTACATCCTCCCCCACTTAGGATCATTCTTCCTCGAATGAGGGTCAAAATTCACCATTAGCACCCAATGTGACTCAGTTGCTATAACACACTCCAGCAGTTCCAAATTTTTGACTAACTCCCTAAATTTTCAAAAATTTCTCTAGAGTCTCACCTGTAATTGGGGCCTATCCACCTGCCAAAGAATCCCAAAACCAATCGCCTCGGTCATGACTCTTTCCCGGAGATCATCTACATTTGGAACACATAGCCGCCCTTGGTACCTTAGTGTACCATCATCCATGCCAAGAGTAAAATCCATAGTCTTATGTTTATGAATTCCCTCCTTCAATTGCACCAAAAATGGATCGTTGTATTGCTTATCTTTGCCTTTCACAACAAGCGATGATTCAACCCTATTTTGAACAATCACCGCTCCTTTACTAGAGTCTGCAAGTCAAACACCCAAACTAGCCAATCGATGAACTTCCTTGGTCAATGGCCTTTGATGTGCCTCAAAGTGAGCCAAACTACCCATAGATTTTCAGCTAAGAGCATCCGCCACAACATTGACCTTTCCCGGGTGATACAGGATATCAATGTCGTAATCTTTGAGTAATTCAAGCCAGAGATACGATGGACGAAAAACCTTCCATGAAACGGCGATAATTCCTAGCCAACCTAAGGAAACTCTGGATCTCAATAGTAGTAGACGGTCTAGGCCAACTCTGAACTACCTCAATCATCTTCGAATCTACCTTAATCCCCTCACTTGACACCACGTGGACCAAGAATGCCAATGAAAAGCCAAAACTCACACTTGGAGAATTTAGCTTATAGCTTCTTGTCCATCAAAGTATGGAGCACAATCCTTAAGTGTAGCTCATGATCCTCCTAGCTGTGAGAATACACCAATATGTCATAAATGAACACGGTGACGAAAGAATAAAGATATGGCTGGAACACGATGTCCATCAAGTGCATAAAGGCTGCTGGGGCATTGGTCAACCCAAAAGACATCACCAAGAACTCATAGTGACCATAACGGGTCCTGAAAGCCATCTTTGGAATATCTAAAGCCCTAATCAACTGATGGTACCCTAATCTCAAATCAATCTTTGAGAATACCTTAGCACAATGTAGCTGATCAAACAAATCATCAATATGCGGTAACGGGTACTTATTCTTGACTGTAACCTTATTCAACTACATGTAGTCAATGCACATCCTCATAGAGCCGTCTTTCTTTTTCACAAATAGAAAAGAAGTGCCCCAAAGGGAAACACTCGGGTTGATAAAACCTTTATCATGCAACTCCTAAAGTTGTTCCTTTAATTTCATCAACTCCACTAATGCCATGTGATATGGTAGAATAGAGATGGGCTGAGTGCCCGGCACCAAGTCACTACCAAAATCAATATCCCTATTAGGTGGCATGCCCGGTAGGTCTGCTGGAAACACCTTTGGAAACTCTCTCACTATCAGAACTGACTCATTGGTAGGAGTATCAACACTAACATCCCTCATGAAGGCTAAGTATGTCAAGCACCCCTTCTCAACCATCCGTTGTGCCTTCAGAAAAGACACCACCCTACTAGGAACATGACCCAATGTACCCCTCCACTCCAACCTCGACAACCCCGGCATAGCCAGCATCACGGTCTTAGCATGACAATCAAGAACAACATGATATGATGACAACCAATCCATGCCTAAAATCACGTCAAAATATTGAGCAACAGAAGGTCAACCCTAGTCTCATAATCCCTGATAGTGACCAAACACAAATAATAGACACGATCTACTACAATAGAATCCCCAACAGTCGTAGACACATAAACAGGGGTACTCAAAGAATCACAAGATATATCAAAATATGAAACAAAATAGGATGACATATATGATTAAGTGGCACCTGGATCAAATAAAACTGATGCATCTCTATGACAGACCAGAACAATACCTGTGATGACATCATCCAATGCAACTGCCTCAGTTCTACTGGGTAAAGCATAACAACGAGCCTGGCCTCCCCCTCTAGGACGACGTGTACCCGTCTGTCCTCTACCTCTAGATGGTTGTGCAGGTGGAGTAGCAACTAGAGCAGAACCCATAGCCTGAATACCCTGTGGAGGTCCACCCCTACGAAGCCTAGGACAATCTCTCACTATATGCCTAGTGTCATCATACTCGAAACAACCTCTTTGCAGGCATGACTGCTGGTACTAAGCCTAACCCGGACGACTAGAATAACCGCTGTAGGAACCCCACGCAGGAGGTGCACTAGAAGACGACTGTCCAAAAGTACTTTGAGGCCCCTGACTACCTAAAGCACTGCGAGTAACTTGAAGTGCAGTCTAAATCGGTCGACTGACAAAACCTTTGCCATGACAAGTTGTAGCTGAAGAATGGGAACCGCTAAATCCTCCAAAACCTCGAGGCCTCTTGGCCTCCCTATCCTCCCTCTTATGGCCACAATACGCTCCAACCTCCTAGCAATCTCCACAACCTGATGAAATAGAGTATCAGTCTCCAACTCCTATGCCATCCCAAATCTGAGACCATAACCGAGTCCCTTAATAAATCTGCTTACTCTCTCTCTAATAGTGGAAACCAAAATAGGTGCATGACGAGATAACTCAGCAAAATTCATAGCATACTCGGACATAGTCATAGTCCCCTAGCGTAACTATTCGAACTATGTGCCTGTGAAACGAACTCCCTCAAAAATAGATCAGTGAACTGAACCCAAGTAAGTGGCACTATAACCTACTCTTCTCATAATCCTTCCACCATCTATATGCCGTCCCTGTCAACTAGAAAGTGGTAAGGTTGACCCCGCTCACCTCCACTATGCCCATAGTGCACAAAATACAGTAACACTGGTCTAGAAAATCCTGTACATCCTTACAAGCTGCTCCATTGAAAGAAGGAGGAAAATACTTCTTGAACCTCTCTAACATCTTCTACTACTCCTCTGACGCCACTAGTCTGAACTCAGGTTGAACCGTAATCACGGGCTACACCAGCATAACACTCGGAGCCTGATCTACATGAGCCCACTGCTCTGGAGTACGGGCGATAGGAGTCTGAGCTCCTCCCCCGGCCTGAGAAGTAGTTGGTGCAACCGGAATCAATCCCGCCTCTGCCAAAGTACCAAACATGCTTAGAAAATACGCCAAAGTTTCATAAAGTCCAAGGGTAGCAACAAATGCCTAAGGTGCCTACTCCCCAACCTGAGCTACCGGTGGCTCCTCAGTCGCAAACCTAGCACGACCCCTCACTACAACACGTGCTCCACCTCTACCTCGGCCTCTACCCCGGCCTCTAGTAACACTGGCCCTGGGGTTAGCATCATCAGTATCTGAAGCTCGTGTCCTCACCATCTATGAGAGAAAGAAAGACAAAGGCTTAAATTTCGAAATCAATAAATTCGCACGATAAGGAATGAAAGAAGTGAAAGTTTCCTAAGCTTTCCATAGTCTCTCGAAGATAAGTACAGACATCTTTGTACCGATCCGAAAGACTCTACTAAACTTGCTCATGACTTGTAGAACCTATGAACCTATAGCTCTGATACCAACTTGTCATGACCCAAATCCCACCATAGGAGTCATGAGGGCACATAGTCTCTAAAACTAGGTAAGTCGATTACTTATAAGATTTTAAATCATTAAAGACATCATAAAAAGAAGCAGAGTTTAACATAAATGCATAAATAAAGGTGATACAAGCCAATACAGCGATAATCACAACATATTCCCGTAACTAAGTAGTATAAAATCACAAAATCTAACTGGATATATAGAATTATCTCAAAAATACAACACTGTTTGAACTACATAAACAACAGAAAGGAAACACAGAGGGTGACTGTGAGGCTTGCAGTCGGAATATACAGGGATACCTTGAAGCCTTTGATATTCAGATTGCCTCACTGACGATCAACCCAATTCGAAGTACCCTGATCTGCACAAAAATGTGCATAAGCATAATATGAGTACACCATAATCGGTACCCAGTAAGTATCAATACTAACTTTAGTGGAGTAGTGACAATGTTCAAGTCAAGACACTTACTAGAAAATGACCTGTGCAGAATATCGATATAAAACTAACAAAGGGAAATATGACAAATTAAATAGAAACAGAGAATAGGGAAGGTGATAACACAACAATTTAACAAATAACTTGTAAAAAAACACAAAGTGAAGTCATTTAAGGAAAACAATGATATGTTCAAATCATCCCCCATTCTGACACATAAGCAATAACAAGAATCACCCTGATATAGCTCATAACAATCCTCGACAAGACACCCTTATGTCGCCACATATACATAATCAATGGAATGCCACCCTTATGTCGCCGCATGCACATAAATAGCCACCCTTATCTCGTCGCATGCACATTAATGATGGAATGCCACCCTTATGTTGCCGTATGCGCATCTCATTCACAACACAACAATCAACATGCACAACACGTCCCCAAGTGCCACAAATGTCACCAAAACCACAATACCAAAGTCATAACAAGATATAGACCATGACTAAACAACAATATGTTCAAAGTCATAACAATAATGTAAGGGTACAGGAAGTGAACAACAATAAAACATGTTTCATGTAACAAACAACCCCAATTCTATGCATATTAATAGCCAAAGGTCTATTCCGGTCAATTACCACACATACACCGATATACACACTCGTCGCCTTATGTACACGTGGTTTCACCTAGCACAAGTAGTGCAAATCAGATCAAATCCTAAGGGAAAATTCTCCCACACAAATTTAGACAAGATACTTACCTCAAACAAGCTAAGTCAATACTCTAAGAAGTCCTTTCGGCGTGAATCACCTTTCGGACGACTCGAATCTAGCCAAAACAACTTGATAATATCAATAAAAGCCATAGAAAACAAGCCCAAACGATAAAGCTACGATCTTGGTTCAATTATGCAAAATCAACCTAAAACATCAACCCCGGGCCCACACCCCGGAACCCGACAAAATTCATAAATTCCGAATACCCATTCGAATATGAGTTCAAATATATGTGTTTCATCCAATTCTGACCTCAAATCGACACTCAGATCATCAATTTATACTTTAAAAAAGTTATTAATAAAATCCCCAATTTATTCAATTCAATTCATCAATCAATCGCTAAATTCAAGGCCGGAATCATGAAATATTAACAAATTCGAGTAAAAAATACGTACCCTAATCCAAATCATGAAAATCCCCTCCAAAATCGCCCAAATCCGAGTTCTCTAACTCAAAATATGATAAATTGACCAAAACTCTCGAAATAGAGTAGTTAAGTGGTCTGCCCAGGTGTATACATCGCGATCGGATAACTACCCTCGCGATCACGAAGACCAAAATTACCCAGCCGATTAACCTTCTTCGCGAATGTGACAGCCCAGTCGCGAACGTGATTCCCACCTCAACAGTACCTATGCGAACTCGATGCCTCCCTCGCAAATGCGGTGGCCAAATACCTGATGCCCCCTTCCAGCCTTCCCTTCTACGCGAACGTGGCATCCAGCTATCCTCCTAAAGGCCACAGCCTCCCCAAGCTCCACAAACGCGGTCTCCCCTTCGCGAACGCGAAGAACAAAATGCTTCTGCCACCAAATTTTCTCTGCGAACGCGACCCACTATCCCGAATGCGATGAACAAAACTAGACACCTGCATTAGCTGTCCAAGACAAGAGGAAATGGACCCATTCGAAACACACCCGATGCCCCATCCAGTCACACCAACCAATCCCAAAACATAGCATGGACTTAATCGAGATCTAAAATCACACAAATAAAAATCAAAACTATGAATCGCACCTCAATTCAAGCCTAATAAACTAATGAACTTTCGACTTCCAAAACTCATGCTGAACCATATGATTGACTCAAAAGGGTTCCCCATTCAGGTGGTCTACTGAATGTGATGAGAGCATTCAGAAGCTCAAGACTGCCTTGACTATAGCTCCAGTTCTGGTTTTTCCTTCAGCATCTAGTTCTTATATAGTCTATTATGATGCTTCACGGATTGGCATTGGGTGTGTGTTTATGCATGAGGGTAAAGTGATTGCTTATGCTTCCCATCAGTTGAAGCCCCATGAGAAGAACTACCCAGTGCATGATTGGAGTTGGCAGCCATTGTCCACACGCTCAAGATTTTGAGGTACTATCTCTACGATGTGTCTTGTGAGGTGTTCACAGTTCATTGGAGTCTACAACACTTATTCAAACAAAAGGATCAAAACTTGAGGCAACGGAGGTGGTTAGAGCTACTAAATAATTATGATATCACCATTCTTTATCATCCTGGGAAATCCAGTATGGTGGCCGATGCTTTGAGTAAAAAGGTTGAGAGCATGGGGATTCTTGCTTTTATTCTGGTTGGAGAAAGACCCTTAGCTTTGGATGTTCAGGCTAAGAAGGTGACTATTGGTGATGATAGGGTGTTGAGACTTCAGGAACAGATTTGTGTGCCCAATGTGGATGGGTTGTAGGAGTTGATTCTTGACGAAGCCCATAGTTCACGGTATTCCATTCATCTGGGCACTGCGAAGATGTACCATGATTTGAAGCAGCACTACTGGTAGAGAATAATGAAGAAACATATTGTGGAGAATATGGCTTGGTGTCTGAATTGTCAGCTGGTTAAGTACGAGCATCAGAGACTGGGTGGTTTGCTTTAGAGGCTTGATATTCCGGAGTGAAAGTGGGAGCGTATCACTATGGATATTGTAGTTGGGCTTCCATGGACCTTGAGGAGATTTGATGTAGTATGGGTCATTGTGGACAAACTGACCAAGTCTGCATACTTCATTCCAGTCATGACTACCTACTCTTCAGAGCAGCTGGCTCAGATTTATCTTTGTGAGATTGTTTGCCTTCATGGTGTGCTAGTGTCTATTATCTCATATTGAGGTACGCAGTTCACATCGCATTTTTGGAGAGCCGTACAACATGAGTTAGGCACACAGGTCGAGCTAAGTACGACATTTCATCCACAAACGGATGGGCAGTCCGAGCGCACTATTCAGATCATGGAGGACATGTTACGTGTATGTGTTATTGATTTTGGGGGCTCATGGGATCAGTTTCTACCGCTATCAGAGTTCGCCTACAATAACATCTATCAATCAAGCATCCATATGGATCTGTACGAGGCCTTATATGGTAGGTGATGTCGTTCTCCGGTTGGTTGGTTTGAGCTTAGGAAGGCTAAGTTATTGGGCACTGATTTGGTCTGTGGTGCATTAGAGAAGGTGAAGTTGATTCAGGATCGACTCAGTGCAGCAATCCATGCAGAAGAGTTATGATGAAAGGAGGGCTCATGATGTGGCATTTATGGTAGGTGAGAGGGTCCTACTCGTAGTTTCACCCATGAAGGGTGTGATGAGGTTCGGGAAGAAATGCATGTTGAGCCCTCGGTATATTGGTCCTTTCGAGATTCTTGAGAGAGTGGGTGAGGTGGCCTACAGACTTGTTTTCGGCCCAGGTTATCGGGAGTTCACCTGGTGTTCCATGTTTCCATGCTCTAGAAGTATCATGGTGATCTGTCACATGTGTTAGATTCCAGCTCAGTGCAATCGTACAAGGATTTGACCTATGTTGAGGAGTCGATGGCTATTTTGGACAGGCAGGTCCGGAAGTTGAGGTCGAAGAACATTGCATCAGTGAAGGTTTAGTGGAGAGGTTAACTGGTCGATGAGGCGACTTGAGAGACTGATCATGATATGTGGAGCCGATACCCTCACCTTTTGGCACTTTAGGTATTCTCTATACTCATTCAAGGACAAATATTTGTTCAAGAATAGGAGAATGTAACGACCTAACAGATTGTTTTGAGTAATTTAGCCATGCTTCCCCCATTTGATGCTTTATATATGTGTGTTTCTGATTATGAGACTTGTCGGGGTGGTTGTTTTGGTTTCGAGAGAGTTTTGGATTGATTTGGAACACTTAGTCCCTTGGTTGGAGGCTTAAGTTGTAAGAGACGAATGGAGTTTGACTTTTGTGTAGATGACTCCGGAATGGTATTTTGATGGTTCTAATAGATTTTGATGGTGATTTTGGACTTATGGTTATGTCCGGATTTAGATTTTGAGGTTCCTAGGTTGTTTTGACTTGAATTCACGAAAGTTGGGAAGTTGAAGGTTCGTTGATAGGTTTGTCTGAGAGTTGACTTTGTTGATATCGGGTTTAGATTGTGGTTCCGGGAGTTGGTGTAGGCCCGTTGTGTCATTTGGGACTTTCATGCCAAATTTGAGGTCATTCCGAGTTGATATCATATGGTTCGTCATGCGTTTTGGAAGTCGAGAGTGCATTTCTTCATTAGACTTGAATTGAGGTGTGATTCATAGTTTTGATGTTGTTTGGTGTGATTTGAGGACTCGAGTAAGTCCGTGTTAATTTCTAGGATTAGTTGAAGTGATTGGACAGGGTCCTGGGGGGCTCGGGTGTGTTTCGGATGGGTTTCAAATCATTTCCCTTTGTTTTTGACTACTGATGTCGGTGTCTAGTTTTGTTCATCGTGATCGCGGTAGGTGGGTCACATTCGCTGAGAGTATTTGGTGGCAGGCGCATTTTGTTCTTCGCATTTTGTGAAGGGGAGACCACGTTCGGGAAGCTTGGGGAGGTTGTGGCCTTCGCGATTGCGAGTTGGATGCTGCGTTAGAAGGGAAAGCTAGAAGAGGGCCTCAGGTCTTTGGCCCCCGTGTTCGCGAGGGAAGCATCACATTCGCGTAGGCACTGTTTAGTTGGGCATCACGTTCGCGACTTGGTTGTCGCGTTCACGAAGAAGGTTCAGCGGTTGGGTGAGTTTGGTCTTCGCTGTCACGATGGTAGTTCCACAATCGCTATGTATACACTTGGGCAGACCACTTAAGTACTCTATTTCGAGAGTTTTGGTTATTTTATCACACTTTGAGTTAGAGAGCTCAGATTTGGGAAGTTTTGGAGGGGATTTTTACAATTTGGATTGGGGTAAGTATTTTTTACTCGGATTTGTTTATATTTCATGATTCCAACATTGAATTTAGTGATGGATTGATGAACTGAATTGAAGAAATTGGGGATTCTAGTAAAAACTTTTATAAAGTATAAATTGATGATTTGAGGGTCGATTGAGGTCAGAATTGGATGAAACACATATATTTGGACTCGTATTTGAATGGATGTTCGAAATTTGTGACTTTTGTCGGGTTTCGAGATGCAGGCCCAGGGTTGACTTTGCATAATTGAACCAAGATCATAGATTTATTGTTTGGGCTTATTTCTATGGCTTTTATTGCTATTATCAAGTTGTTTTGGCTACATTCGAGCCGTCCGGAGGGTGATTCACGTGGGAAGGGCTTCTGAGAGTATTGACTTAGCTTGTTTGAGGTAACTATCTTGCCTAACTTTGTGTGAGGGAATTATCCCTTAGGATTTGGTCTAATTTGCATTATTTGTGTTAGGTGAAACCACGTGTACATAAGAGGACGAGTGTGTACACGGTTGTATGTGTGGTAATTGACCGGATTAGACCTTAGGCTATTAATATGCCTTTAATTGGGGTTGGTTGTTACATGAAACATGTTTTATTGTTATTCACTACTCGTACCCTTAGATTATTGTTATGACTTTGTACATATTGTTGTTGAGCCGTGGGCTATATCTTGTTATGACTTTGGTATTGAGGTTTTATCTATGTTTGTGGCACTTGGGAACGTGTTGTGCGGGTTGATTATTGTGTTGTGAATGAGATGCGCATGTGGTAGCATAAGAGTGGCATTCCATCGTTAATGTGCATGCGACGAGATAAGGGCGGCTATTTAAGTGAATGCGGTGACATAAGGATGGCATTCCATTAATTATGTGAATGCGGCGACATAAGGGTGGCTTGCCGGTGATTGTTATGAGATATATCGGGGGTGATTCCTGTTATTGTTTATGTGTTGGAATTGGTTGATGATTTGAACATATTATTGTTTTCCTTAAATGATTTCATTTTGTGTGTTTTTACGAGTTGTTGGTTAAATTGTTGTGTTATCACCTGCCCTATTCTTTGTTTCTATTTAATTTGTCATGTTTCCCTCTAATATTTTAATATCGATATTTTATACAGGTCATTGTCTAGTGAGTTTCTTGACTTAAACCTCATCACTACTTCACCAAGGTTAGTCTTGATACTTTCAAGGTACCAATTGTGGTGTACTCATACAATATTTTGCATATTTTTGTGCAGATCTAGGTACTTCGGGTCAGGTTGATTGTTAGTGAGGCAATCTGCACATCGGAGACTTCAAGGTATCCCTGCATGTTCCGACCGCAGGCCTCGGAGTCATGCTCTATATTTCCTTTCTATTGTTTATGTAGTTCAAACAGTGTTGTATTTTTGAGTTATTTCTATGTATTCAGTTAGAATTTGTGATTCTATACTACCTAATTCCGGGAATAAGCTGTGATTATTTCCGTGTTGGCTTGTATCACCTTTATTTATGCATTTACGTTAAACTCTGCTTCTTTTTATCATGTCTTTAATGATTTAAAAATTTATAAGTAATCGACTTACCTAGTTTTAGAGACTAGATTCCATCACGACTCCTATGGTGGGATATGGCTCATGACAAGTTGGTATCAGTGCTCTAGGTTCATAGGTTCTACGAGTCACGAGCAAGTTCAGTAGAGTCTTGCGGATCAGTACGGAGACGTCTGTACTTATCTTTGAGAGGCTATGGAACTCTTAGAAAAATTTCACTTTATTCATTCCTTATTGTGTGTCACGCCCCAACCTCGGGGAACGCAACCGGCGCTCAACCGAGTGAACCTGGTTGAGCAATCCTAGTAAACCTTTTCTACCCGACTCATTCATGATCCAAAAAGGGAATGCGTCACCATTTGTAAAACAGGGGAGAGATCAGTTATATAAGTGTATAAACGTTGCTAGTTCATTTTTTTCATTTTATGCATTATGCCATAGTTAAATTTCCAAAATACAATTCGGTCCAACGACCACCCCAACATACATACATGACCCACATAAACGTCTACGGAGCCTCTAAGGGTACAAAAGAGCAACATGACAATACCGGCAATAAGGCTCCGGCTATACCTCAAAATATAAAAACTTATACAGAAGAAGGACTACATGACCCCTAGGTGAAATGGGGCTCACCAAAACTGCTGTGAGGAGAGAAAGAGAGCACCACTATCTGCGATCGGCACTATCTGCGATGAAACCACCTACATCCATTCAAAGATGTAGCGCCCTAGGCAAAAGGGACGTTAGTACTGTCGAATAGTACTAGTATGTAAGGCAAACACTAATCTTAGTAGAATGAACAGTGAAACAAAGAGAAGGCAGTCATAATAATCAATAAGTACTTCATAGAAATACAAAGAAAACACCAAGTAAGGATCACGTAGTTTCCAATTCAATCTTTCCATCTTTTTAGATTAATAATCTTTAGTGCCAAGCCACAACTCACAATGCCACCGTATTTTTACACGGAGTCCGGTCTCTGCCCGACCGGCTAAGCCATCTCAAGTGAGACATATCCATATCCATAATGTAATTCAATAATTCCAATACAAATGCCACCATGTGTACAACATGGCGTCCGATCTCGGTCCGATCGGCTAAGCCATCTCACTTGAGACATAACCTCTTTCAACTGTCCACTCAATTCACATTTCTTTCCCATCTTCATTACATGGTACCAACAACCTCATTTATTAAGTAGTTCTTGGCACTTGGGGACATTTTACAATTTAAGTCTTTCCCTTTTTATTTGTTCAAATAACATCATCATTCATGTCGATAAGTACCATCACATAAGGCATTTCACACATAAGGGAAGGAGCTTGGAAAATCATAGTCACGTTCTCAAATAGCATGATGACATGGTAAACATCTAAAACAATTAGGTAACATGAATCTTCCAACCCAACACACTAAGGCAAACAAATCTAGTATGATCAAGTCGGAACTTACACCAAATATTCTGACACCAGGAGTTCGATTCTAGGAAGAAGAGAGTTAGCCATACATACCTCAATTGCATTTCTTTATACTATACAATTATCCGGAAACCTTAGCCACCTTAATCTATTTTAGCAATATACAAATTAAACCCAAAATTAGGAAAACATTCATGGTTCTAGTTCCCTTTTCCACACTCTTTTTACCATACATGCATGCAAGATAAACAACCCTTATACCCATGGACCATCTTATTAATTACTCATTTTCAGTATAAGTTTCAAACATTTAGGGCTAGGGTATAGATTCTTACCTCTAGGATGGAGGCCTAGATTGCTTTCCTTGATAATCTTCTAAGTTTCAAGCACGAATTGAAGAATAATTGATGAGGATTACTTTCTCACTCTAAGGCTCCCTCTCTCACTCTATAGTATCAGAAAATGAGCTCAAAATAGACTAAAGGGGATGTTTTAACGGAATGGGGGTCAGGTTTTAAATTAAGAAAATAGGTGCCCCAACACAGGTCTGCGACCGCATAACGGTTATGCGGTCCGCAAAGTGACCGCAGAAATGGCCCTCAGGGGCCTGAACTTACGGCTCAGGTATGCGACCAGTATGCGGTCCGAATACTCGTTCTGCGGTCGTATAATGCACCGCAAGACTCCCTCCGCAAAAACCCAAGAGAGATTATACGATCGATATGCGGTCCACATAGTGGTTATGCGGTCGCATAATCGACCGCAAAGCTGACCTCAAACTGGCCAACGTACTGCTTCATTCTACAGCCATTATGCAATCCACAGAGCGATTATGCGGCCGCATAATGGGCCGCAGAAATACGTTCTTCTACGAAATATTTTCCTCTCAGTCCGTAGGGTACTGTTCAATCCAAAAAGTTTGAACCGCGACGAGCAAGCTCACAGCGAAGAATTTCTACTATAATAACGCA
Source organism: Nicotiana tabacum (assembly GCF_000715075.1). Lineage (NCBI taxonomy): Eukaryota > Viridiplantae > Streptophyta > Magnoliopsida > Solanales > Solanaceae > Nicotiana > Nicotiana tabacum. The sequence continues at coordinate 66,076,016 of NC_134092.1, forward strand.
GGAATCTACCTTGGCACCACGAAAACCAGAGTATTTGGTTAAAATTTTTTGGGTCCTTACATCGTGCGGATTTATTGATTTTGGAATTTGAGCCTTTGTTTTTCTATTCTCTCACACATGGTGAGGATACGAGCTTCAGATACTGATGATGCAGCCCCAATAGCCCGTGTTTCTAGAGGTCGGGGAAGAGACGGAGCATGTGTTGTAGCGAGGGGCCGTGCTAGAGCCGCGACTTAAGAGCCACCAGTAGCTCCGAATGTGGAGCAGGCACCTGAGGCTCCTATTGCTACCCCTAGGCTTCGGGAGACTTTAGCGCATTTTCTAAGCATGTTTGGTACTTTGGTTCAGGTGGGATTGATTCCGGTTGCACCAGCTACTTCTCAGGCTAGGGGAGGAGCTCAAACTCTCGTTGTCCGTACTCTTGAGCAGCATGCTCATGTTGATCAGGCTCCGGGAATTATGTCGGTGCGGCTCGTGATTGCGGTTCAGCTTGAGGTGAGGCCAGTGGCATCAGAGGAGGAGCAGAAGAGTTTAGAGAGGTTTAAGAAGTATTTTCCTCTTACTTTTAGCGGCGCAGTTTGTGAGGATGCACATGATTTTCTAGACCGGTGTCACCATATTCTGTGCACTATAGGCATAGTGGAGGTGAGCGGCGTCTATCTTACAATAGTCCAGCTGACGGGGCCAATATATAGATGGTAGCATGCTTATGAGGAGAGTAGTCCAGTTGATGCAGCGCCACTTACTTAGGCTCAGTTCACTGATCTATTTTTTAAGGAGTTCATTCCAATGACCCTCTGGATATGTTGCGCACAAATTTCGAGCAGTTGCTCCAGGGAGGGACTCGGTTATGGTCTCAGTTTTGGGATGGAATAAGAGTTGGAGACTGATACTCCATTTCATCAGGTTGTGGATACTGCTAGGACTTTTTAGCGTATTTGTGGCCAGGAGAGGCAGGATAGGGAGTCCAAGAGGCCTCGAGGTTTTGGTGGATTTAGCGGTTCTCATTCTTCAGCTACAGCTCTTCATGGTAGAGGTTTTGTCAGTCGGCCAGTTCAGTCTGCACTTCAGGTTACTCGAAGTGCTCTAGGTAGTTAGGGACCTCAAAGTACTCATTTTGGACAGTCATCTTCCAATGCCCCTCCTGCACGGGGTTCCTACAGCAGTAATTTTAGTAGTCCGGATCAGGCTCAATACCAGTAGACGCGCCAGTAGAGAGGTTGTTTTGAGCGTCGTGATACTAGGAATATGGTAGGAGATTGTCCCAGGCTTCAGAGGGGTGGACCTCCACAGGGTATTCAGGCTATGGGTTCTGCTCCAGTTGCATAGCCAATTACATATGGAGGACAGACATATAGAGGTCGTACTAAAGGGGGAGGCCACACCTGTTGTTATGCTTTTCCCGGTCAGACTGAGGCGATTGCATCGGATGATGTCATCACATGTATTATTTCCGGTATCATAGAGATGCATCATAGAGGCATTTTTTTATTATTGTTTTTTTTACTTACCGAGCCGCGCTATAGACGGCCAGATATGGCACCTATTGTGCAACCACTAATTAGTTGGGTATGATAAAATATGAAGTATGATGTGAGGCTACCGAGTCCTCTCGAGATCGACTACGTCAAGACCTGTTGAGGTCGGGTACAGACGAGAACTCTTAAGGCCAGGTATGACCGAGTCCTCTACGAGGCCGAGTATGGAGTGATGAAATATGAGCTATTACCGAGCCCTTGTGTGGCCGGGTACGATCGAGTCCTTTTGAGACCGGGTACGCCGAGTTCTGTTAAGACCGGGTATAGCCGAGATTTTCTAAGGCCGGGTACGATCGAGACCTCTTCGAGGCCGGGTACGATATAGTATAACACGAAAAGATGTGCTCGAAAGAGCGACTGAATAATACTATATTATATACATAATGCATAGCCCCAATGAGTGGCCCCACATTTACAAAACTTGCATGCATTCATGATTCATAGTTACCATAGTATACGCCCCTAGTGGCATGCCTTCGGTATTCAGGTTGAGATTATGTACTCACACCTCTTATGTTATGTCTCTGATTTGTGTATCTTATCATTCTTACATACTCAGTACATTTTTTGTACTGACGCCCTTTCCTTTTAGGCGTCGTGCTAATGTCCATAAGTACAGATAGACCCGGTGATGTCCCTCCCTAGTAGGGTGCTCGTTTCAGAAGCTGATTGTCGCACTCCACTTCTCTGGAGTAGCTGTTTAGAAGTCGATAAGTACTGAAGTATATGTTCTAGTCACTTTGGGTATGGTGGGGCCCTGTCCCAACCAAGTCATGTATTATTTTGGCATTCTTAGAGGCTTGCAGACTAGTGTTTGGGTGTATGTAAAAGATGGTTTTGACCTTGTTGGCAACAGTTGGGAATATGAACAGAATATTAATGTTTATCTCACAGTCAAATATGACCATTTGAGTGTTTACTCGGAGGCCTTATTGGCCCAAATTCTATATTATAAGGTCTAAGTATGGCGTCAATTTGCGCGGGCCTTCGGTTGCACTTCCCAAGGTTGGGATGTGACAAATAAGATGCGTATGCGGCCGTATAAGAGAGGCATTCCTTTGTTAATGTGCATGCGGCGAGATAAGGGTGGCTATTTATGTGCATGAGGCGACATAAGGGTTACATTCCATTCATTATGTGCATGCAGCGACCTAAGGGTGGCTTGTGTCAGGGATTGTTATGAGATATATCGGGGGTAATTCTTGTTATTGTTTATGTGTTGGAACAGGTTGATGATTTGAACATATCACCGTTTCCTTAAATTATTTCACTTTGTGTTTTTTAGGAGTTGTTGGTTAAATTTGTTGTGTTATCACATGCCATATTCTTTGTTGCTAATTAATTTGTAATGTTTATCTTTGTTAGTTTTACATCGATATTCTGCATAGGTCATTGTCTAGTGAGTGTCTTGACTTGAACCTCGTCAACTCCACTGAGGTTAGTCTTGATACTTACTGGGTACTGATTGTGATATACTCATACTACGTTTTTGCATATTTTTGTGCAGATCTAGGTACTTTAGATTGGGTTGATCATCAGTGAAGCAATTTGCACATCAAAGACTTCAAGGTATCCCTGCATATTCCCACTGCAGGCCTCGGAGTCACTCTCTATGTTTCTTTTCTATTGTTTATGTAGTTCAAACAGTGTTGTATTTTTGAGATATTTCTATGTATTCATATAAAGTTCATGATTTTGTACTACCTAGTGCTGGGAATATGCTATGATTATTGTCGTGTTGGCTTATTACCTTTATTTACGCATTTATATTACAGATATAACCACAGGAAAAATCTACCGAGATACCGTCAGGTAGTCCCGAATTAATTATGCAAGACAGGGGGATCTCCTGGAATACGTCCGTAGTCCCAATTTAAATATGCAGTGCTGGGGGATCTCCCAGAATACGTCCGTATTCCCAATTTAAATATGCAGTGCTGAGGAATCTCCAGAATACGTCCGTAGTCCCAAAATAAATATGCAGTGTTGGGGTATTTCCCGAAATACGTCCGTAGTCCCAATTTAAAATATACAGTGCTGGGAGATCTCCCGGAATACGTCTGTAGTCCCAATTTAAATATGCAGTGCTGGGGGATCTCCCGGAATACGTCCGTAGTCCCAATTTAAATATGCAGCGCAAACAACAGAGATAACAACTATAACACGACAGAAACCTCGTACATCACCACAACGAGTACAAAAGCAATAATGACAGAAATGCAAGGTACGACGAGCAAATCAACTCAAGAATTTAAATCACAAGAACGGTAGAACTCATTCACAAGGAATAACCACAGTAAAGAATGCTAGGCACAAGGAGAACAACTTAATAAGGGAAAACAAAACAAAAATGTAGCAACAATTCCATAATATTCAAGTCAACAATAAGAAGCAAACACGAGTCAAATAGTTCCAAATAGTGGCAAGTCAATTAAGATATAGGTTATCTAAACTCCTTTTGAGGTTGAGCAATTACGAGAAAAATTCAGCAATTTAAGTGAGGATAAGCAGCGGAAGATAATCATAACTCCAATTAAGACTAAACAATTATAGGATGAGAAAATAATAATTTCAATTAAAAATAAGCATTTATGAAAAATATAGCACGATGATAGAAGAGGTAAAATCTTTGGTTAAGTCGAATAAGGGTCAAATAGATAGTAAGAGTGAATCCTAAAGCAATTATCTCTAAACAAAGCATGTAGATGTGAAACTAGCAAATAGGAATTCAAACGTATCAAAAACAACATCATACACAGTGAATATAAGGACATAAGAACCCTAAAAGACCAACTTTCCACAAATAAGTCCGAGCACGCACTCGTCACCTCGCGTATACAGACTACAATCAACATAGATGACTCAAATCCTAAGGGGTAGTTCCCCCACACAAGGTTAGGTAAAATACTTACCTTGAGTCAAGCTCAATCAATCCGTAAGAATGCCTTTTCCACGAATATCCGGCTCTGAATGGCCCAAATCTATCCAAAAGTAATTATATATCATATTTACAATCATAATAGACTCATCTAATTAATTAAATTAATACTTTAACAAAAATTCCAAAATTCGCCCTAAAAGGTCGACACGGGCCCACGTCTCAAAATCGGGTAAAAGTCATAAAATGCGAAAACTCATTCACTCACGAGTCTAACCATATCAAAATTACTAAAATCCGACACCAAAATCTCGATCAGAACCCCAAAATTCGGCCTAAGAACTTTTCTTTTCTTATATGACCATTTCCTCTTTAGGTCACTGTGCTTAGCATGACTCCTTCTTCCTTATTTCCTCAGCTAGTCTTTCGTTGTAGTACTTATGGAAGACCTTCTAACTCTTGTAAAGTTGCAAGCATATTACATCTTATACTTGACGAAATTTTTGATGTTCTTCCTCGCTTATAATTATACGTAGTTACTTATTTCCACGCCCTTGTGCTTGTAGGGTTGCTCCTAAACTGAAGTTTTGACTGTCTTCCCAGTGAGACTATCTTTTATTTCCATAACATCCATACGGTACCTTTAACTACCCCAACTCTTGTCTGAATATTTCTAAAGGTTCACGATGTCGTATCTGCGAGACTGAATTCCCATGGTGTGGTTCACTATGTTTATCTTGCACGATCTATTGATTTGTCTATAACCTCTTGTCTTGCCATAGCTAGACTCTTCCTGAAACAACTAATAACTGCTCGTTGGTCCATTCCCATATTAATATTCCGCGTAATCTTTCTTGGGTTATTTCCTTTGTCTTCACTTACGTCTCGCACTGGCTCCTTATCTATTAATATCATCTCGGGCAGGAATCCTTACTTCCTCTCCTTGACATCGTGTTTGCATAATTTCCTGGAATCGTTGCATATCTATAGGATTTAAATGGGTGCAATCTCATCCCTTTCTCATTTTTATCGCATTCTCCCTTTACCATTCCGTAATTACTAAAACCACTTTATTCTGACCTAATGCCACATCACTCCATATTTCCCCCTTTTAGGGGAGTACTAATATTTAGAGCTACAACACCTATAGATGTTTTATCTCTTCATCTTTGGCGTCCTTTCACAACATCGATGACCCTTATCCGCCTTGCGGTAATCCTTATGTACCAAAGATAACAAAATTCCTTACTCACGAGGGTGACACCTAGTATAACTGGCACACATAGTCCCTTAAGCTTAACTTTGCTCACATTGCTTGCTTTAGGGAAGCGTCTTCCTGAATGACCATTCTCTAAATTTCTCATGAATCTTCTTCTGTTATCCATTCTATTATAGCAGGAACGCAATCTGAAATCCTCATGATGCCGACCATTATCAATTCACTCAGTCCCTAATTCATATTTAGTTTATCTTGTTCACCAGCCCATACTGATTTCTATTATTCTGGGGTCTAACTTTTCCTTTTGGTAGTCGCGTTAGAGTCACAAACATATTTCTTGAAATAAGGATATGACTTTATAGCCTATATTCTTTTGTTGTCTCAAGGCCTGTCACCTCTCGTCTTTTCCTTTACTTGACTATAGACTCTGTAATACTATCATCTTTTTGATCTACCGTTGTCATCCATGTATCACATCTTACTTATAAAGCTTTATTAACTCTCTTCTTATTTCCCTGGTAACATTTATGTCTATCACTTTATTCTGAAAACTCCAACGAGACATTCTTTTGCTTCTACTAGGGACGGGAGCCACACTAAGGTAATATTTATCCCTTCAAGGCTTCCAGTGCTTATCTTTGTAGTACTCATATCTAGCTGTACTATTTTAGAGTGAACCATATGGGTATCTCACAAGGAGATCTATTACCACATTTGCAATATCCTTCGAAAATGTCAACTAACACAAACAATTCATTCACCATTTTGGGTTACTCTAACCCCAGCCGGATCCTGATATCCTGTCATTCTCTTAAACTACACCTGTCATCCCCCATAGGGCATAACTGAAATGGGTTTGAACAATTGTATATATCTCCGTTACTGTTGAAAGTAACTCAGAATGCTTATATTTCTCTGCTTGAATTGTAAATATTGTTAACCTTCATTAACTGGGTATCTCGTACCCTTTTTCATCTTGCTTCTTTAACTTGCTGAAACTTGTGTCTACCTTCCGATTCTCTTATTCCTTTTCACCGTAAGATTAGATAGACATTTTTGTCTTAGGGATCCTTATCAAGAAGCTTACACATCTTAGTACACACATGATTTGTTGAATACCTCTTATTTATCCATCACAAGAATGATGCAAAAATTGAGCTCCTCTGACTCAACTCTTTCACAGCTACATCTCTTACCAACCGGCTTTCTTGATTGAGGAATCATCATATTATCAATAAGATAGAATTTAGGAAATTGAGTTCTTACAACTGAGTTCTACCACACGATCTAGAGTAAGAAGAAAGTGTAACAGTCCTAAATGCCCTGTAGCCTCCTACTTATAAGTGTGGTGCACAACACACCCATAAACAAGACTCTACTAGATACGGCTTATAGACTGCATAGGACAGAACTGCTCTGGTACCACTTTTGTCACGACCCAAACCGATGGGCGGCGATGGGCACCCGGTACCTTACTCAATCGAGTACCAACATAGCATATCTTTCTTATCGTACTATTATTGATAAATGGGCCAAAAGATTGTCATGAAATAACTAGAATGAAACGTGAGGGAACACTCGTCGTAGGATGACCCAACATGTAATACCAACTTATGCATATGACATATGGTATAAGGCCAAAATGATCACTCGTATATTGAACATAGGCGGACAAGGCTATACAATCTTTCACGTACATGACATATGTCTACAAGCCTTTAAGAGTACATAAACGTCATAAGGCCGGGGAAGGGCCCCGACATACCAATCAATACGTGCCCGATGAATACTGACCAAATAGGCAACTCGGGAGCAAATGGAGCGCACCAACCTCTTCCGCTGAGCTAATCGCCTACTTGGAGAACTCTTGACCTGTCTATCGAGACCTGCGGGCATGAAACGCAGCGTCCCCAGGCAAAAGGGACATCAGTACAAAAAATATACCGAGTATGTAAGGAATAAAAATCAGTAAATAATATACATTAGAGAAACATGGAGTAAAAGACTCGACATGTAAGTCTAGATAGCTCTATGAATCATTCAATACTTATAATGTCATGCATATGCGTATAAATGTCATATCATGCATGGGTATATGCGTTCATAACATCATCAAGCCTCTGAGGGCATCCCATCATATTATTTCAGCCACTGTAGGAAAATCATCAATGTATACCAGCTGATCAGGTAGTGGTGTGTATATAATATTGTAACCTTTTCCTATATTGCATATACGTACATATACATATATACGCGTATATAATGCCATCTGGTCATGAGTCAATGTACATGTATAAATGAGTGCAATGCATGAGAAGTACGTTAATAAAACTTCTCGGAACGTCATAAGACTATTATGCCTCTGATTATTATCATGAAATAAACTTTATCAACTTACGTATTTTCTGAGACCCATGAATAGATGATAGAATAATAAGACATATGGGGAATCAAGAATATAGACACCTCTAGTATTTCTATGAATAGAGTCATTTATGAAAGTTGCGTATTTTGCTCGTTTCATTTGTATCATTTGGATCATGACAAAAGGAAAGAAGGGATAGCCTTAACATACCTGAACCGATTCTCTTGACAATCCCTCTAACATACGTCAATTGCTACACCACGTAACGGCAGATCAAAGTATTGAAAAATTCGTATGGTATTCTTGAGAAAGATTATACCGTACTTTCATAGAATCGCAAAATCCCGTTGCCATAATGTTACGTAGTCTCGTATGGATTTTGTAGCAAAATTCACGTTGTTAACATTTTTGAATGAATTGCTATAGTATTAAATAGTATTTGTATGAAATTCTTGAAGCAATAACATTGCCATTGCAAAATTTATCCCTGCTCAAGCCTTTTCTTAAGAGATGAACAATTGATAACGTTGCTATTGCAAAGTTTATCCTTGCTGAAGCTTTCCATTATTACCTTGTAGACAAAGTGAATTAGAGAAGTATTAAACCCTTAGGTTTGAACACCACTTTAATAAGATGACTAAGCAAAGAGCTCCTCCAAAATGTGCCACCTTGTCTTGTGAGTTAAAGACTCATTATCATGGCCTCTTTTGCTAGCCACGTTGGGGGGGGGGTAAATTTATCAAGTTTATCCAAAATAATTCACCCCTTTCCTTAATTAGTTTATTAATCCCCCACTAATTCAATAATTAACCAATTATCCACATAATTAAGAATTATTTCAAATTACTTAAAATATTACTCATTTTTAGCACACCTTATATACCTCACTATCATGGTCATGTGGTACCTTGTATGGCTTTAGTCTATAATTATCGGGTATTATAGTTTAGACCGTATTTTGTCCCAAAATATCAAATTTTGACGAAATTCATTTTCTTTGATTTGCTTTCCCTCTTAGCTTCACGAATTTACTCATCACTTGTTTAAAATAGCTTAATACTTATAATCCCAAAATAATGTCATTTCCGAACTTACGTTGATTAACTTACGATGAAACTTTAACAAACGAAAATGCGGGATGTAGCATCTCATTTCCGAGCTTCCATCAATTTATTTATGGCGTACTTTCACGTACGAAAATATGGGATGTAACATAAACTCTACTCCCAAATACCAAAACAATTAACACTCACTCTTCCCCACAGGTTTATGTGCCAATGAGGCACTTTCAATGTAAATCCAATCACCATAATAATACCATACCACAGATGTATATGCCTCTCCCATGATAGCCAAGACAGAACATTATAAGACTACAAGACAGTTTTTCTACATTGTCATAATCATATTTTCGAAACTAAATGGATGATTAACATGTTAAGCAGGTTTAAAAGAAATAAGCGTCAAACATACATAGAGGCAAAGAATAAAACATACCATTGTTAAAGAACAAAATACCTGAGGTTAAGTATCTTAAGGATAGAGAGAGCACATAGCTCGAGTCTGCAACATTTTAAGAACACATGTTTATCTTCCTTAACAACCCTTAATTAGACTAATCGTAGATTTGTTTTAACTTAAGTCATGCCCTCTAGTACACACAGGTTAACAATCTTAATTGGGACTTCTAAAGTATTAACAAAGTTATGGACTAATAACATCAATTACATTAACTTCTAAGGGGGATTAGGAGAGGGTAGTTTAATAGTTAAGACTCCTGAAGAGTGTTAACAACACTACAGGTTAATTACTATAATTGATGCTCTCTAAAGAATGCTAATACATACACATGTCAAACAAATTCAATTATAAATACAGATCAATACTCTTAATCAAAAGGCACAGGTTGATAATTTCAAATAGAGCATTCAAAAAATATTGACAGAAATTCAGAGCAATAATTTCATAGTTGGGGCTCTTACAGGTACTACCAGAGATGTTAGACTACAAATCAGAGTTTCTAAAGCATTAATAAAGTTATAGATTCTCAACCTATAATAGAACTTCTAAGAACATCAATAGGATTACAAATTAGCAAGTTGCAATCAGATCCAATGGAACTCTCTTTAAAGTAGTATAAACAAATGTATCATCATAACTCAAACACATCTCATCCTTACTTCATGGCTTAAACTAAGTAGATGCTGTTTGTAGAATATATATATATATATATATATATATATATATATATTATCCAATAGGTAAAGGGATAAGGACATGGTTTTCATAAATAGTCATGAGTTTACTCAAGTAAATAATGGAATCACCGAGGTATATTAAAGATGTAAAACAGGTGTAAAGGTCATAAGCTAATGCCTTAGTGCTATGGTAACAGGGTTTAGATTTTTACTGACCTTCTTTGGGGCAGCAAACCAAAAGAATGTTCAAATTACCCTTTCAGGAGTCCAAGAGCTCAAGCTCTAAATCAGTACTAAGCTCAGAATTAGAAAAGAAATAAAAAGTAGAAATTGGTCGAGAACATAGACTTTAATAGAAATTTCCAAACAACTATTAAATTCTCCTATATAAAGTGTGTATTGTTGTGTGTTAGATGAAATACTAAAAAGCCCCAATTTATAGTGGCTGTGAAGCCTTAGGGTTTTCGATTGAAAACACGGTAGTGGAGAGTGACGATGAACTTATGATGTGAGCAACATCGAGTAAAATCAGAGAAGAAAGAGGTGAGAACAGTGAAAGTTTTTACCTGAGATAGAGAAATTGTCCGTTGAAAGCAAAAACCACTAAATAAAAGGCCCAATGTCCATAGGTCACTACGCTTGACCTCTGGACCAAGAATAATGATGATAACACTGTAAAGTTGCCATACATGCCACTAATTTGATAGAGCACAAGAAATCTCTGATGATTCGACCTTGCATCAATTGGTCTAGGATTTCGAATTTGGGAATTTTGAAATTCAACCAATTAAATGGAAAGAAAACCATATGCTTCTTAGCCTAGAGACAAAGTGAGTGATTCTGCAAGTTCGATATGAGAGAACAAAGATGAAATGATATTTTGGTTCTAAGGTTTAAATTCTGGTATTTCAGATTTGATGAATGAAAGAGGAAATAGCAGCAGGATTTGTGGATACAGAATCAGGAAAGATGATTTGCTGAGAAATTTCATGACCTTGAACGAATTTGTGCAAGGTATGTTGATTGATGTGCATGAGAGGTTGAGAGAAGAGTGAACGAAATGGGAAATAAAGAGGGTGTGTGAGTGAAAAAAGATTTAGGGTTGGGGGGGATGGGGGTGGCCGTCTCTAGGTTAAGGTCGAGTATTGAATCTGGACCGTTGATATTTTAGATCAACGGTCCTGATATTTAGGGATGAAATCTATATCGTGGGAAAGTTTGGTGGCCGTTGGATCCTTGTGATCCAACGGTTAGGATTAGATCTCTGGGTGTTTAAAAATTAAAGAGAAAATAGAGTAAAAAATCATGGGCCATTGATCTAAAAAATATACGGCCTGAATTAGTTGTGTTTATTTTTTGTGTGTGGGAGACGGGTGACGTGGCAATCTCTGATTGGTTCGTGGAGATTTGGGGTGGATTGCCAAGGTAGGGGATGTTTGGACTGGGTATTTCCGGATTGGACTTGTCATTTGAGCCAAATAAATTTAAGAGATAGCCACTTTGTATTTAATAGTGAATTGCAATTGTAGGCTTTAGCCACTTTTAATCCCTTTTGAAATTAAATTACATAAAATTAATTATTTTCAATAAATTAAAATTATAATTATCATATACACTATTAATTATTGTAAAATAATTAACCATAAAATACCATATTTTCCAAAACTATGATATTAGTTTCGAATTATTGAAATGATTGACCAATTAACTAAAACTCGAAGAATAACTAATTAAACTAATTGTAAGACCCATGCAATATATATATATATATATATATATATATATATATATATAGTAGGTATGATATATTTATAATTATAATTATAAAAATTGAATTATCAATTTCAAAATTACTAATACCAAATTAATTTTGTAAAAATAGATGTTATTGATTGAAAATATATTCAAAATATTCATGGTAAGTTATTAAGTATAAATAAATTAATTTTGAATGGGAGGGTCAAAATTGGTCGTCAACAACTGCCCTCTTTGACCGGAGACGATGAAAGAATTTTCGGGCAAAGAAATTGAACCAAAGCCAATTTTGTCCCAATTGTAGGCATACATTGCAGGAATAGTTCGAAGATTATGAGGTATAGGATTAGTAAGATTTCAGGAGAATTTTGGGGAGTTGGGGCCCCGTTCTGGCTTTGAATTGCTTACATACCTCGGGCTCAAACAGGATCGAGCTTCATTTTGTTCTGGAGTGAAGACGTTGAGGAAGCGATGCTCTCATGAATTTTTCCAGTATCGTATTAGGACGATACTGCGAGACGGAACATTCAGCATCATGATTGCTTTGAATTTGTGGCTTGATTTGAAAGATTTGAAGAATTAGAATTCTACTGACCGTTTTGAGTTTGAGCTCGGATCCTTGGATCGCTAATGAGTTTGTTGTTCCACATTGCGATGTTTGTTCCTGCAAAAAGAATGAAATACGCACATATTGTTGCTCAAAAACTCGCACGCAAGTATACGTGGTCGACAAGTAATATAGGATAATAAGTGTAGATATCGTACCCACAGGGACTTGTGATTAACTATCAACTAAATCAAACCCAAATAATTAATCCATTCAAGCGATTTTCTAAAGTATAAATATTTAATTAAAACTAATCTAGAGTGGCAAACTAAGAGATTAAAGGAAACAAGATGGCGAAATTAGACACAAATTCAATAAGAGCCGATATTCTAGAGCTATGGGTTAGCTAACATTCCTGTTGAGTCTTTTACTTAAATTGTCTAATTAATTTTTCTGGTTTATTGGTTGACATGGTTAATATTACTCGTAGCCTTCTCCCGAAGTACTACTCGCCTATTTAAGTTCACCTAACTCCTATATTCCTATGGAATTAGGATTAACAAGAACGCATTAATAATTTCCGTATAATAACCAAGCAAGGCGATTAGGTATATCCCTATCATAACCGCTAATCCGTTTCCGATAATCAGGTTCAAGATCTCGCTCTACTCAATCTTATGTGCAATCTAGAATTTCCTCTGCCTTGTTCAATCCTAGATTCGTAGATTGTATTTAATTGATGATCAAGCAATCAAATAATTAAGTGCAAGATTGAATAAATAAACCAATATGTTAAAATAATAAGAACAACTCAAGTTTCAAACTACAACGTTCATGTTGCACCCAGAACTCTAGAACTAATAAACTATAAAATTAAAGGAAGTGAAGAGAAGAAAAACTGAGAATCCTTGCTCTAAGCGTGGTTTATGTTATCCTCCTCCAAAGTGACGTGTTCTCCCTCAAACATATGTTAAATATCCTCCAAATTAGGTTTAGTCTTGCTTTTATACGAGTTGGGAGGGTCTTGCACTGAAATAACCTTATCTCGGGCGAAGTAGGAGATGTTTCCCGTCATCAATGCCCAGGGTAGCATGGGGCGCTAGCACTGGCACTGTGAAAATAAACATTTTGGAAATTGGGCCACAGGTAGCGCCCCACGCTGCCTGTGATCCTGGAAATCGCCATTTTTAACTTTTTCTCCTTTTTGGCTCTAATCTCGTACCTTTCACCCCTATTGCCTCCGGATGATTCCTACATATAAAAACAACACAAATAAGCATAAATCAGTACATTTCACATACAAAATCCATGAAAAGCGAATAAAATATGAGGTGATATACATATAAATATATATACTTTAAGCCAAGTATCAACACCCCACACTTAGACTCTTGCTCGTCCTCGAGCAACGGGACTATCAACTACACCCCAAGAATGTACACATCTCAACTAGAGAGGATCCTTCCAATATGTTTTTACCATACACTCTACCATTGTCTATTATCGATACCGCCAATCAAGCACGAACATACAAATTTTACATTCTTCCCGTTTTAAACATGTCCAAGTACAAACATTTCAATTTAAACAACCTATCCGTAACTACCCTACCTCAAGAGCTGACTCGTTACCACTAAGCACCCTCACTCACGCACTCACCCAACAAGAAAAGTTTACAATATTACCAATCCTTCATGAGATCATGTACCCTCACCAGCAAACAAAAGAGTGAATATAAATTAATCCACATATTCAAGTATGCCTTCGAACATAATTTTAAGGACATCATACAATTGAACAAAATTCTCTCACTCTCATAAACAATTTCATGTGCATCCTGTGGTCGTACCATAAGCTTGCCCGTAGTGTACATCTCTACTAATCTAAGCTACCCAAATATAGCATCAATTAAGACTTTAAGGTTATAGTGTAGGTTAAGGGACGGGTAGGATACATTTAGGTATAGTGAATAACCCTCCTAAGCACTTTAATACACTACACTCAAAAATCGAGCACTTCTTCTTCTCAACCAATTCACTCACCACCAACCATCTACAACATAGCCCTTTTTCCCAATTAAGCCCTTCTATATTCCCACTAGCACGAATTAGTAGGATTAGAAGATATGTGTTTCTCTACATTGTTTGAACTATTATATGTTTTCCTTCTTGCAATTTTTTTCTTTTTCTTTTTTTTTCTTTTCTCCACACACTCCATGCATTAAGGTTCATCGGCTAGTGACCTTTTTCTACAATTTTAGTGCACCTTAAGGGCCCTTCCATGGTTCCACTAGAAAGATACTCCCCAATCTCTCACCTTACTTCTTTTAGCGACTCAGTGCCTTAGGAGGTAAAGTTCAACAATCTCAAACTAAGAACAAAATAGGTGTGCGGCTTGTAATGTGGGTGCCAAAGAAACGTTCTATAGTCTCAAAGGGTCTAGCAACAGAAAATATTATTTTTATGTGACAAGCACATCTATGATCAAGCAAGAAATGGATACGTCATCTCCTAGACTAGCACAATTTAATAATTTCGCTTCGATTAACACACAGGGCAAGTTCTAGACTACACAGGATATCACAGAAGATCACGATACCTCTCACACACATTGCACATGACTCAATCGAGACAGTTATGATCAACTCTCAAGTCAAGCAAAGACATATAATTGAGAAACTTTAAGCAATATTGCACTATGTGGCATACAAGTCAAACAACTGAGAAAATGTATCACATAGTAGGCTATTTATTTTACTCAGGCATCACAATTCAAATCAAATGTATGGGAAGACAGAGCGCATGCCATAGCCTAATTTGCCAGCACCAAACACGTCAATAGGTATCTGAGAGTAACTCAACTTCTTCCTATCCTACTCCTAAGAAAAAATAAAGTACCCGGTTCAAGCTACACCCTTGAAAAAGAACCGGTGGCCAAAGAAAAATCAAGGGATCCTACCTAACTATCCTAAAAAAATTCTTTTTGGTATTTTTTTAATTGGACTTTAATCCCTCAAGAATACTGTCCACAAAATCCATCGTCGGGAAAACTCCAAAAATTTCTGATTTTTCTTTTCTTTTTCGTTTCTTTTACACAAAAACTAGTACATTAAGAAAGAGTACTACAACTAAACTAGGATAGAACAAAAAATCACCCAGATAAACTCCTCACCCCATACTTAAAATTGTACAATGTCATCGATGCATATAATAAATAACAAGAGGGTAAAAGAGACGCCCTGGTAGGCCAAAGGACGATGCATTAGCAGCTCACGAGATACTCAGACTTTTCCCAGATATGGTCCTTTGTGCGGACATCCCACACGTAGTTCCAACCACCACTCACTTTTTCACACGCCTATTGTCTTTCACTCCATTCTCCTACTCCTACAAAAACACAAAAATAACACTACAAAGATAAACTGCAAATATGTGTTTATCTGCTTTATTCTTATCATTGATTCATCACAATTATTTGTTACTACTTTATACACTGTCATCGCATTTTTCCTATCGTGTCTTGGCCATACACAATCACACACAAATCACGCGAGCGTTGTCTTTTCATCCATCCAAACCTTCTTTTAGAAACTCTCTAGTTTTAGAGAATGACCATGTCAGGCCAACTGACATATCATCTCGCAGTTCTTCAGTCCAACTCAAACTTAGGAAACACTCTACTCTTAGAAAACGTAGGACATGCTGCATACACCTAAGGTGAGTCGGTCCTTGGTATTGATTGACAATTAAGAAAGCCACCCAAAAATTAATGAATCATGTACCTAATGACATGCCTTATGTTGAATGACAAATCAATCCAGATAAGACAACAATGATTCGGAGCGAAACGCTTACCCAACCTTCCTTCTCTACTAGATGGAAATCAACCCCAATATCCCGGAAATTAGCATGGTCATGGGAGCACCCTATAAGGTAAAATAGTGGTAGAGAAATATCTGACGAGAGCACGAAAGTGGAATCAGAACACACCTTGGGGCGCTAACTGTCACGCCCCAACCTTTTAGGGAGAGGAGGCGATCGACGCTGAACAGAGTTACCCCAGTCAAGCAAGCCTACATAGTGCCTATCTTTCAAGCTTGCCCATGAATAAATATCAAGAGTTAGACAAACGAGAGACTAAAATGTACGGTACCAATTTCATGACTTATAGAAGCTTCATTTACGATTACCAAAATATTACAAGTTCATATTTAGAAGTGGGAACATCCAACAACTACAACAACATTTTTAATTTGTTTTTTCCAATTCAAAATATAACCCACATAATGTCTATGGAGCCTCTAAGTAAACATGATTACAAATATGGAAGTGTCAGTGACAAGGCCCAGGCTATACCTCAAACACTATGTATAAGAATCAAAGTGATACAAGGCCTCGATATAGAGTACAAATCACCAAATCAGCTGAGAAGAGGATGTGATGCTATCAAGGATCAGTGTCGCCTACTAAGGAACACCTGCATCCATTAAAGATGTAGAACTTCCGGCAAAAGGGACATTTGTACATATGGGATAGTACAAGTATGTACAGCTAAATACCTTCTCATGGTATGGAATGTCAACATAAAAGGAGAGACACATGGAAACAGTAAGAAAATCAATAATATTTAAATGCCAAATTAAACAAAGTAACTTTCAAGTAAGCATTAATATTTTGGTTGTGAGATTCTTAGTACCAACATACCATCATGCACGTGGCATGGAGTCCGATCTCTGTCTGATCGGCTAAGCCGTCTCACCCCGATGTATGAGGGTTGACATAGAAGTACAAACCTCCACCATGTACGCAACATGGCATCTGATCTCTCCCTGGTCGGCTAAGTCGTCTCACCACAATGTTGTGTGGATAGACATGGTCTTTTCTAGCTATCAACTCATCCCAATCAAGGGGAATAATCTCAACATAATATAATGGGGATTCATCCCTCAATCAACTCCTACACCGGCACGTGTAGTTTTGGGCTTGGGCATTTATAACCCATCCTACCTCAATGACCTAACGATACTCCCAAAAACACATTCTATATAAACGAAGAATATGCATCTCATAGCCTTTCAATTAATCTTTTAATTTCATCGGCACTCTTGGCCATACATGTAAATAATAATTCTTGGCATGATGGGCGTATTTCATATTCCATACTTTCATTCTTTTCATTGCTATGGATCATCATCAAACATTTACAAACATTGGCAACATTGAGAAAGTCATAGCTTCAACTCATATGTATGTAAGAGCCCAAAACATACTGGAAATAAGTACAAGGAAGAGCATAGCGATTTGCAATTTGAATCATGAATTAAAATCATAAGCCTTTGGACAAATTAACCATAGAAGAAATTTGGGACAATAGGAATAGGAACTTGATTAAACCATAATTGAAGTTTACGAGGAACTCGTGCAATCTGATTCTACGGAAGGATTTTAGCCAACATACCTTGATAAAGCTTGTCTTAAGATTACTACAACATTCCCTTACTCTTAGCAACTTCAGTATATAGAAAGATAACCAAATTGAACAATTATTAGGGAGGTGTTCATAGGTTTAACCTTTTTTGGCATTTCATCAAACAATAAATGTGCAAAATCGACTGCAAGGTTCACTAATGGAATTCCTTCACCCCACAATCAATTTCAAACAACAACCTACCCACGATAGTTCAACAACCCCCATATCACCGTCATCGATACATGCATGCCCAACGACACACCACCAAATCTAGAACCACACCTCACATTCTTCTCATACACCCCAAATTTCAAAGTAGAGGGATTATGGCTTCCGATCACCATCCCACAAGACCCATAATAATAAAATATATACATAAACCCATTATGAACATTTCATGAAAGCTTAGGGGAAAAAACTTACCTTGTTGGTTGAAGTCCTTGTGAGTGATTTCCTTGAATCTTCAAGATTGAGCAAGAATTAAAGGGTATAATTATTGGAGCTCCTCCCCCCCCTCTCTAGAGTGTTTTCCCCATCTAAAATGAGTTGATTCTGCCATAAAAATGACCCCATTAAGGCTTATATCATAATACAGTTGGGAAAAGAAATTCTCAATAATTCCCCCACAAATCAAACCCGTGATTGCGGAATGCATCATAGAAGGGTTGTGTCGTTTACAAACTGGACCGCGAAATGGTCTCCAATCTGCGATTATGCGGTCGCATAATGGACCGCAGAATCTGTTTCCAAAATTTTCCATGCTGATATGCGACAGATATGCAGTCTGCGAAATGAACATGAGGTTGCACATTGGACCGCAAAATGGCCCTATAAATCTAGCTTCTCCGGATTCAATATGCGATTGTTCTGCGGTCAGCGGAATGGTTCTGTGGATGCATAATGGACCACAGAAATGCCACATTGTGCAAATTTTCCACCAACTCCACTATGCATTATACAACCCAAAAAGTCTGTAACGCAGCGAACTTGCGAGCCACGAAATATATCTACAACCCTCCGAGCACATTAGCTTACTTTGGCACCATAAAAACTTAAAACCTTAGCGATCTTTTACGGGACCTTACATCCTCCCGCGCTTAGGATCATTCTTCCTCTAATGAGGGTTAGAGCCCGCCATAGCCCCCAATATCACTTAACTCTTCATTAACAGTAAGAAGTTCCAAAATTGGCTAACTCCTCAAATTTCCAAATATTTCGGCAGAGTTTTCTCTGTATTTGGGCCTATCCACCTATTAGCGAGCGCTAGAAACCAATCCTAACAGCATATTCATAATACAACAACGTATCATAGCATGAAAAAAATAACAACTATAACATCATAAGCATCCATTACCAAAAGGGACATTTTAGCATAAACTGTACAAGTTATACATAACCCATAGAAAGTAAACTTCTAACATTCCTTTAAACACAACTATCTGTTTATACAAACAAATGGGGGTATTTTATTTTCATATCTTCCTCAGCAACCCAGGTAGCCTCTTCAACTTGTTGGTTTTGCCATAGCACTTTGACGGAGGCAATCTCCTTATTCCTCAGCTTTCGAACTTGTCTATCAAGGATAGCAACCTGGATCACGTCATAAGACAATTCTTCATTAACTTCAATAGTATCTCCAACCACCTTCTTCGAAATTGACACACGAAACAACGGGTGCACTAAGGACATCTCTTGAGGTAACTCAAGATTATAGGCCACTCGACCAACCCTTTATGTGATTCTGTACGGTCGGATGTACTTTGGACTCAATTTTCCTTTCTTCCCAAATCGCATTATACCCTTCATGGGAGAAACCTTTAAGAATACCCAATCATCCTCTTTGAACTCCAAATCTCTGCGGCGTACATCCGATTAGGACTTATGGTGACTTTGGGCACTTTTCAAGCACTCCTTATTGATCTGGACCTTCTCCATAGCTAGATGTACGAGGTCTGGCCCTATTAGTTCTACTTCTACGACTTCAAAGCAACCAATGTGAGATCTACATCTCCTACCATATAGAGCTTTAAACGATGACATATAAATGCTGGCAAGATAACTGTTGTTGTAGAAAAATTCAATGAGTGGAAAATAATCATCCCAGCATATAGAGCTCCGAACCGTGACATCTGAACGTTGGTGGCTGTATAAACTGCTCGGCTTGTCTATCAGTTTGTGGATGGAAAGATGTACTAAGATTCAGCTGGGTACCCAAACCATGCTGAAATTTCTGCCAAAGGTTAGAGATGAACTGTGTCCCTCGATCTGAGATGATAGAAACTGGAGTGCCATGCAACCTAACGATCTCTTTGATATACAACTGAGCATAATGTTTTGCTGTGTCGGTGGCCTTAACAGGTAAGAAGTGTGTTGATTTCGTGAGTCGGTCCACAATCACCCAAATCGAATCGAGCTTACGAGGCGTGTGAGGTAGACCTACCACAATGTCAATATTTATTATCTCCCATTTTCACATTAGAATTTCTATGTTCTGTGCCAAGCCACCTGGCTTCTGGCGTTCGGCCTTCACTTGTTGGTAGTTTGGGCACATAGCCACAAAATCCGCTATATCTATCTTTATGTCATTCCACCAGTAGATTTCCTTCAGATCATGGTACATCTTCGTAGAGTGTGAGTGCACGAAATACTTGGAACTGTGACCCTTGGCCATGATTCTTTCCCGAAGACCGCCCATAATAGGAGGACACAATCTCCCTTGGTACCTTAGCGTACCATATTTCATGCCAAGAGAAAAAGCCATAGTCTTGTGTTTGTGAATCCCCTCATTCAATTGCACCAATAACGGATGATCATACTATTTCTCCTTGACTTCCATTACCAGTTATGACTCGTCCTTACTCTGCACAATCACCCCACCTTCGCTAGAGTCATCAAGACGTACTCCCAAACATACCAACCGATGAACTTCCTTGGCCAACGACCTCTGGTATGCCTCCAAGTGAGCCAAACTACACATGGATTTCCGGCTAAGATCATCCGTCACAATATTAGCTTTACTCGGATGATATAGAATATCAGTGTCGTAGTTATTGAGTAACTCAAGCCATCTCCTTTGACTTAGATTTAACTCCTTCTACTTGAATATATATTGAAGACTCTTATGGTCCGCGAATATATCCACATAACCCCATACAAATAGTGAGGCCAAATCATCAATGCGAACACCACCGCCGCATGTTCTAAATCATGTGTCGGATAATTGTTCCCATGGTCCATGAAAGCTGCATGAGCGTTCGTTAGCCCAAAAACATCACCAGAAACTCAAAGTGCCCATACCGGGTCCTGAAAGTTGTTTTCTAAATATCCTGCTCCCTAAACTTCAATTGGCCGATCTTAAGTAAATCTTGGATAAATGCTTAACGCCTTGTAACTGATCAAACAAGTCTTCTATCCTTGGCAGCGGGTACTTATTCTTGATTGTGACCTTATTGAGCTGTCGATAGTCAATACACATACTCAGTGCCACATCCTTCTTCCTTGCAAAGAGAACCGGTGCGGCCCAAGGCGACATACTTGGTTGGATGAAACCTTATTCTAGCAAATCCTTCTACCGATCATTTAGTTTCTTCAGTTCTGGTGGAGCCATTCTGTAGGGTGGATTGATATAGGTTATGTCCCTGGCATCACATTGATCCTAAAGTCAATTTCCTTGTCTGGTGGGACCTAGGAAGCTCATAAAGAAAGACCTCCGAAAATTCATTCATAACTGGCACGAACTCAAGTGTTAGTACCTCAGCCTCTGTGTCCGTCACTCGGACCAAGTGGTACATACATCCCTTGATGTTCATCTCTGCATCCTTAAGGTAAGAAACAAACCCGCCCTTTGGCAGAACATGATTCCTTCCACTCAATGACTAACTCATTTGCAAACGCAAACCTAATAGTTCCTGTTCAGAAATAAAGATTAGAAAAACATGAGTGAAGTCAGTCCATCCCTATTATCATATCAAAATCCACCATTGCCAATTAAATGAGGTCGGCCGTGGTGTCTCGACCATGTATGGTTACAATACAATCCCTATAAACCTGCGTGGCCATAATAAACTCATCAACTACAGAAGATACATAGAGATGACGAAGTTGTTCATGTTCTATCTCAAATTCCATAGAAACATAAGGAGTGGCATACGACAATGTGAAACCTGTATCTATAAGAGCATACACATTATGAGATTGGACATTTGTTATCCCTGTGATGACATCTAGAGAAGCCTCTTAACTCTAGTGGCACCTCATAGCATATAACCTACAGGGTCCTCCCGAACCCTGTACACCACCTCTAGTTGTACCACATCCCGGATTTGGTGTTGGAGTACCTCAAGTTGGAGGAGGTGTTGTAGAAGTAGTAGCTACTAAACTGGCCGGTTGCGGCATATCCCTACCAGCACTTATAATGGGACGAAGGAGATTTCTCTGAATATGGCCCCTAAGACCACACTTGTAGCATAGGAGATGGTTCATATAGCAGACTCCTGAGTGCATCTTTCCACACCTAGGGCATGAGGGCCGCTGCTGCGGCTGAAATCTCCTGCCTGATTGACCCTGCTGATAAGATCCTATGTTGCCCTGACTAGGCTTGAAGTGACTCAACTGTTGCTGACCGGGCCCTGATGGCGGATCATTGGTTGAAGACTGAGCAAAGGACGGTGTCGGTCCAGATGTTACTCCCGGAACATCACCTTTCCTCCAATATCACCACTGATAGTACCACCAAAGATGCCCTCGAGTCAGGCCTTTTTGTTACCACCTTGCTTCATTCTGTTCTTTAATTTTCGGGTCTCTTAGGCTTGAGGAAATGCCACCATCTTCCCATAGTTCATATCAGAATTCAAGGAGACTAAAGTGGCCTCGTTGATAATCAAAGGGTTAAGGCCCTGCATAAACCTACAAATGCCAGCCTCCATAGTGGGCAACATGTAAATAGCATGCTTGGAAAGAGCTGCAAACCACATATTGAAGTCTCACACACTCATACTACCTTGCTTCAAGTTCTGAAACTCGGTGGTACGGGTTGCCTAGTCTCGGTAGGCTAGAAATGATCCATGAAAGAATTTGCAAACTTGTTCCACTTGGTTGGAGAGCTACTCTCCTCACAAGACTTGTTCCCCAATTAAAACAATGAGTACGCCACTTCCTTTTGGCGATAGGAGGCCAATGCCACTACTTCTATCTCAGCGGCACGCATCATACGGAGCGTCTTGTGCATCTCATTAATAAATACATGCGGGTCCTCCTCGGGCATAGTACCTATGAATACCAGAGCATCCAACTAAAGGAATCGATTTACCCTGAAACTAGCAGAATCCCCTTTTTGGCTAGAGGAACTAGGTGTAGCATTCAATCCCTAGGCCTAGGAAGCCACTATCTGGGTCAACAATTGGATGGATCCCCTAAGGTTCCAATAAGAAACACTAGGGCCGAGGGTTGAGGCTGGAGGTGAAACTGGAATATCACGTTAAGGAGGAATCTATAAATTCTCAGTAGGTGTAGTAGAAACAGGGGGTGTTGTAGTTGGGGGAATGTCTTTATCCCTTGGGTGCTCCCCCGCAACATCGGGCAGCTCATCAACTACCACTCCTGAGGTGGCATTGGCCCTTTGACCACACCTTGCCTTCTTCTTATGCGCCATGTGCTAAAAATTAGAATAATGACAAGTTAAAAGGCAAAAGTATCTTACAATCAGCTTTATCACATGATTTAGAATATCAAAGAAGGGTGTCATTCCTAAATGCCCAAGTAGCCTCCTAATTATAGATATGGTCAACTTCACACCGATAATAAGGACTATACTAGACACAACTCTAAGATATCCTAGGACACTTTAAAACCTTAGGCTTTGAAACCAAGCTTGTAACGCCCCGGTCTTTGGGGGGGGAGGGGGCAGGACCTGTGCTCAACTGAGCTACCCCAGTCAAACAAGACTACTTTGTGCTTATCTTTCATCCTTGCCCATGAATAGTTTAAGGCTAAATATCAAGAGTTAGACAAATGAGAGAGTAAAATGTACAATACCAATTTCATGACTTATAGAAGCTTCATTTAAGATTAAAAAAATATTACAAATTCATATTTAGAAGTTGGAATGTCCGACAACTACAACAACATTTTTAATTTGTTTTCCCAATCAAATTACAAACCACATCATATCTACGGAGCCTCTAAGAGAACATGAGTAAGAATATGGAAATGACAGTGACAAGGCCCCTGCTATACCTATAAACACTATGTACAAGAATCAAAATGACACAAAGCCCCGATAAAGAGTAGGGCTCATCCAATCAGCTGAGAAGAGGGTATGATGCTATCAACGATTAGTGCCACCTGATGAGGAACCATTTGCATCCATTAAAGAAGCTCCCCCGACAAAATGAACCTTAGTACGTATGGAATAGTATTAGTATATAAAGCTAAATACCCTCTCATGGAACAGAATGCCAACACAAAATGAGATAAACATGGAAACAATACGAAAATCAATAATAATTAAATGCCAAATTAAAACAAAAAAACGTTCAAGTAAGCATTAATATTTTGGTTGGGAGATGCCTAGTACCGACACACCACCATGTACGTGATATGGATTCTGATCTCTACTCGATCGGCTAAACCGTCACACCCTAATGTGTGAGGGTTGACATAGAACTACGGAACCACCACCATGTGCATGGCATAATAGGATATGCATGGATTACTAAGATATCAACAAAGCCAGTCCCAAGGACAACTTTTCTCTACAAATATCCTTATCCATCTTGACAATTGTGCGAAGCACGATTTACAATAGTTCATGGATTATTTCGCTGGATATCACTAGATTTTGATGCACAATGAACATGCTAAGAGGACAACCTTCACCTCACATGGGAAGTTTATTGCTACATGGTCATGCCATTTGGCCTCAAGAATGCGGGTGCCACCTACATGAGGGCCATGAGGACCCTTTTTCATGATTGGATCCACAAGGAGATTGAAGTATATGTGGATGACATCATCATCATGTCACGGAAGAGTGCATATTATTTAAATGACTTGAGGAAATTGTTTGAACAGTTTCCAAGGTACAATTTAAAGATGAATCCTACGAAATGTGCATTCAAAGTTCATGCGGGAAAATTATTGGGTTTCATCGTCAGTAGGAAGGGGATAGAGTTGGATCCTTCAAAGATCAAGGCTATTAAACACTTTCCTTATCCCAAAAGCAAGAAGGACGTAATGAGGTTCCTCAGAAGATTGAATTACATCAGCAGGTTCATAGCCCAGTCAATGATAATCTGTGAACAAATTTTCAAGCTATTAAAGAAAGTTTCTGCCACAAAATGGTTAGAAGAATGCAAAAAGGCTTTCGACAGAATCAAGGAGTACTTGTCTAGTCCGTCCGTGTTGGTTCCTCCTTAACCTGGGAAGCCCCTACTGCTATATTTGTCCGACTTGGATAATGCATTTGGATGTGTGTTAGGTCAACACGACGAGACTGGAAAGAAAGAAGATGCTATCTACTACCTAAGCAAGAACTTCATGCCATACGAAGCCAGATACACCTTGTTGGATTGGACGTGTTGTTCTTTAACTTGGATCGCTCCGAAGTTAAGATATTACTTGTCGGGGTATACCACATATCTGATATCCAAACTTAACCGACTCCAATACATTTTCCATAAGTCGATACCTACAGAAATGTTAGCAAAATTATAGATTCTTGTCAGTGTGTTCTACATTATGTATGTGACACAAATATCTATTAAAGGATAGGCATTAGCCGATCATCTCACTAAAAACCTGATGGACAAAGAATACGAGCCATATACCACGTATTTCCCCGATGAAGAAGTGTTATTCGCTCGGGAGGACATGGAAAGGGACAAAATTCGATATGTACAGAAATTTCACCAGTGAGAGATACACGAGGATTACATACGGGTTCCGCCAAATGAGTTAAACATAATTGGTTCTCCTTGGACGTTTGCCACTTGGGGCATGGATGTAATTGGACCTATAGAATTGGCCAGATCAAACGGACATCATTTCATCTTGGTAGTCATCGCTTATTTCACCAAATAGGTCAAAGCTTCCATGTACAAGGCTATTACATAGAAGGTGGTGGCAGATTTTTTCTATAACAATATAGTCAGTCGGTTCTGCATTTCGGAGTCCATTGTAACTGATAATGCATTCAATCTCAACAGCGATCTTATGAGAGAAATTTATGAGAAGTTAAAAATCGTCCATCGTAATTCTATAGCATACATGCCACAGATGAATGGAGAAATTGAAATAGCTAACAAAATCATCAAGAGGATCTTGCGAAAGATAGTGGACAATCACATGCAATGGAATGAGAAACTCTCATTTGCCCTACTTGGTTACTGCACCACCATATGGACGTCTATCGGGGCAACACCATACATGCTGGTATATGGCACTAAAGTTGTCATACCGGTAGAGGTCGAGATAACTTCTTTAAGAATTATCCAAGAATCCAAGTTGGATGACGCAGAATGTATACGTGTCAGGAAAGAACAACTCATGCTCATTGATAAAAAGAGGATGGATGTAGTTTGTCATGGTCAGTTGTCTAAAAATATAATGGCCAACACATTCAACAGGAAAGTGAAACCTTGACAGTTCACGTCGGGGCAACTGGTTTTTAAGAATATATTTCCCCATCTAGAAGAAGCAAGGGGAAGTTCGCGCCAGTTTGGTAGGGTCTTTATGTGGTCCACGTGGTATTATTAGGATGAGCACTAATATTAGCAGAAATGGATGGCAGGGTAAGCACAAAGCCCATTAAATCATATGCAATCAAGAGAAACTATATTTGAAGACAAGAGAGTTAGGTTTTGTGTATCAAGAACTACGCACGACCTGACTTTTCATGGTGGGATACGTAGGAAATCCACATAGGGTCCGATCCCACCCTTATAATAGAAAATCTAAATATCATTTTTTTATATTCTAAACTACGCCATGACTTGATATAGTTTGGTAGGAAAATATAGGCAACCCACATCGGATCCACTGTAATTGAACTACGTTTTGACCTGATTCCATTTGGATACGTAGGCAGTCTGAGTCAGACTCAGCCATATCATTTTAAAATTCTACCATTTTTCATCTATTGTAATCGAACTACATTTTAACCTGATTCAGTTTGGATATGTAGGTTGCCTGAGTCAGGCTCGGTCATTTCATTATTTCATTTACTCATACCCTCAAACTATTCATAGACCTGATTTCTTTCAATATGTAGGCAACCTGAAAAGGTTCGGTCATCACCCTAGCAAATCCTTGTAATTCATAACTTAGATTAGGAAATGATCGCATCAACAAGGAAGTTACGTTGTTAGGGGCATATCCAAAAAAGCATCATCAACAAGGCAGAGCTAGCTAGAAATGATACTCGCATCAAGGGAAATGCCAAAATATGTCATAATCTAGAACAACGACGTTTAACATAAACATAAATAATTTTTAAGAAATCAACTTGTAAAATACTACTTTTTCCACCTGCCAAACCTCATGGCATAATTCACCAGATTAGGGGCAAGGCCAGGTTTATGATCAACACGAATCAACGCTCCTCCCCTACTAAGAATTTTTCTTTGAGCGCAGGATTGACAGGAATCAAAAGGCGACAGATAACACCCAAATCAATGCCAGACCCAATACAATTTCATGAGCCTCTAATCCTCCTTTATTGTTCAATTCATTTTCATATAGCTAAGGACTAACTTTGAATTTCTTCTAGGTATCCCAGTGCCAGGACTCCGACACTATGGGAGCTCCCTGTACGTATCAAACCGTCTACTCTACAAACTAGAGCTCCTTGTACATATCAAACTATCTACTCTGCCAACCAGAGAGCCTTATACATATCAAACTGTCTGCTCTACCAATCTGAGTGTCGTGTACATATCAAATCATGTGCTTTACCAATAAGAGCATATTGTACAAGATCACACCGCCCACTCTTCCAATTAGAGCACCTTTGTACATATTACACCGTCACTCCGCCAAGTCAGAGATTCCAAATAGATCATTGCAAACCTCGTTGCCAACTTTGCCAATCGACAGATGGCCATTCAATTTCGTCATACGTTTCGCCGACCGACGACCGCGAATTAGTCCTTCAGTCAAGAGTATCTCTTTGGCATCCTCATTTGTTTTCCTATTTTTATCTTGAATGTTTTGACATTTTATTTGTGCAGCTTACAAGCATTTTTAAATTCTTGGTTGGTTAAAATTCAAACACTCCCATCACGCGGAGATTCAAATTAAAAGTCGAACGCTCCAATCGTGTGGAGATTCAAATTCAAAGTCAAATACTCCTATCACATTGAAATTCAAATTCAAAGTCTAATATTCCCATCAAGAGGAAACTCAAATTAAAATTCGAATACTCTCATCGCGTGGAGATTCAAATGTTCCGACAACTTCGGAACGATACACAGCGTGGCTAACATTCAATGTCAAATTCAAACACCCATATCTAGTATCACAAATAATACTCCAAACCTCGGAGATTTTAAAATTCAAACGTCCTGTCCCCGGCATCCCAAATAATGCTCCAGAGCTCGGAGGCTTCAGATTCAAACATCCCACTGCCCAGAGATCCCCAATAAAAGCCTGCGTCATCCAGGCATTGTTATTCCTGCATGATTACATTGTACCCTAACATATTTGTATTATGATATATGGATATATGTCACGACCCCAAATTCTCACTTTAGGATATCGGGGTGGCACCTAGTCTCTAAGACTGACTGGGTAAGCATAAGATGCATTGAGAAATAGCAGAAATAATAACATAAACATCAAATTAAAACTATTAAACTATCATAACAAAACCCAAATCGTACAGCTGTCAAAAACTCCCCAAAACTTGGTGGAACCGAGTCATAAGCTCTACAAGAATGTACTAATAATCTTGAAATACAACATTGTCTTGGAACATGAAATAAATAGTAGAATATCCAAAGCAGAAGGTGATTCGAAGCCTGCCAACGTCGAGAAGGTATACCTTGAAGTCTCTAAAAGTAGCTAATCAATCACTAGCATCCCGGATGGGCAGATATATCTGGATCTGCACAATAATTTGTAGAAGTATAGTATAAGTACACCACAACTGTACCTAATAAGTATCAAGCTTAACCTCCGTAGAACAATAACGAGGCCAGGTCAAGACATCTACTAGGATAAGATAAATCGAATAGAGCATAACAATGACCAATAACGAAGAATAAGGATAATGAATGATAACAAAGCAGTATAATAACGTAGGCTAACAATAGAATTTAAGGTGAGAAAGACAACGAGATGTGAACACACAATGAGAGCAACAAGTAATCAAAATACAGACTAATACAGGTAAGAAAGTCAAGTAAACAACAAGAACAGTTCAACCAACAAGCCTCTTAAATCATGAAATATACAACAAGAATCACAATCGAGGTATCACGCCTCATATTCACAATTCACAATTTTAATCACAATCTTTCCTTATATCACTGCGTGAGCCTTGCATTTATTTTTATTTTTAAAATATGTTTTCGAAATAGTTACACACGTTTTAGCCCCCATTATCTCACCACGTGGCTTTAAGTAATTCCCTTACTAGCAACACGCGTATCAAGCCCACCTTATCACACCTCATGCATATTAACCCCTATCATTATACCACAATATGCATATCGGTATCACAACACAATAACAACTCGTACTGCAAGTGCCCATATGCCACAACTTGCTAAAATCAACAATACCAATGTTTTCATAACAAATGGCTCATGGCTCAACCACAATATATACATGAATCTCAATAATGACAAAATGAGTGAGAAATGCGCAACAAGGAAAGATATCTCAAAAATCTACAAATTCAACCTCAATGTTATAATAGCTTTCGCAACATCAACGTTAATAACCCAACAAGAAGATAATTCCCACGAAATAACAACTTCAAGTAAGAGTAATCCAACAATAAAGAGGTAACAAGACAATAAGGGAGGTAATAACATCAACTAAAGTATATGAGAGAAAATATAACAAAGTAAGGGATAGAACAAGTGCTAACAACGTCAAATAGATCATGTAAGAGTAGATAAATAATGAAAGATATAACATGTTATGACAATTCAATTAAAGGCATGAAAAGAGTCTAAATAGTCTAAACCGGTCAAATACCATATATAGCCTGTGTACACACTCGTCACCTCGTGTACTAGTCTTCCACATAATACAAATAGATCAATTAACCCAAATCCTAAGGGGTAGTTACCCCACACAAAGTTAGGCAATATACATACCTCAACTAGGCCAAATCAACCCTCAAAAAAAGCTTTTACCCTAAAATTCTCCTCCAAATGACTAAAATCTAACCAAAAATGACTTAATAACATCAAGCAATGCAAGAGAAAGCAATTATAATAGATAAAGCTATGACTATTACACATTTTCCAAAATATCAACAAAAGCTAACCCCTGGCCCCACCGTTCAAAACCCGAGTCTAAGTGTAGATTCTGACTACCCATAATATCACGAGTCCATATATCTATTATGTTTTCAAATCCAAGTCCAAATCGTGTCTCAAAACTCAAATCTTCATTTATTCAAAACATTGACAAAAATCCCCAAATTTCCTCTTTGATTCTCATAAATTTGATGTTAAACCTAAGAGGTAATCATGAAATATAGTTTGAAATTGATTGGAATCATTTTCCCAATATTTGCAGATGAAAATTCCCTCTCCAAATCGCCTTCTACCGAGTCTAGGGTTCTAAGATATGAAAAATGAGACCAAAATGGTCGCAAATGCGACCCAACCCAGGCATGCACTGACTTTGCAAGTGCGATGGGGAAAATCGCATTTGCCACATCTGACCACCCCTGCCAACTTTGCAATTGCGAAGCTGGTGCTCGCAATTGTGACATCAGAGCACTTGCACACCAGAAAATTCTTTTTCAGTCTAAACCATTTCGAAACGCATCCAAATTTCATTCGAGCCCTCGGGGCTCCATGCCAAATATCGACACAAGTCTTATACGAACTCACACGTGTGATCATAACACAAAAATAACATCTAGAACTACTAATAGGACATTAAAACGCAAGCATTTCAAAGTCATTTTCTTTGCTCGCAAACTCTTTTATCGTCTCCTGTCATAGAGGGGTAGCTGTTGATGACAAATTTAAAATTAATAATATCTATTTTTTCAAATATAAATAATGTAATAAGTAATAATAAGAATAATAATAGTTAATAATATTAATTCTATAATCAATAATAATCTAGTTTTAAAATATTTATAAATTATATTACTTCTACTGCTTTAATTAATTAGAACTAGCTTTCATAATTTATAAACAAGTATTACAACTATTTTAATAATTTAGTCTTTAAATTTATTATTTTATTACCTCTATTACTTTAATTAACCAAATAATTAGTTTTCATAAATTAATAGAAAAGTATTATAATTTTAATTACTTAAAATTAATTATTTACAGCAAGTATCTAATAATACATTTGTTAATTATATTTTATTACATTCTATAGAGATTAAATAATTATAATTAAATTAATTATAAAAAGGTGGTTAAAACTTAAAATAGGCTACTTTTGCAAATGGTCAATTTAACTCAAATGGCCATGCCTTAGATCAAATGCCAGCCTACTACCAAAACATTGGCCTAAAAGACATTATCCCAACACCATGACCCGGCCCGGCCAACCCCACTACTATCCTACTTGGCGATCTTTCAGCCAATCACTATGCGCCACACCATAAGTTCCCAATCACTAACAGAAAAAATACAACTCATCTGGACCATTTATCCAAATCATCAACGTTCCAGAATTAATCTCAATTTTCCCTTATTATATTAAACCTCCGGTGTTTTACCTTTTTTTAGATCCAAATGATCTAATGGTTCCACTTTTATCCCACATAACCTTTTTCTTTTCCTTTTATCTAAAAAAATCTAGAGTCGTTGATCTAAGCGATCCAACGGCTCCCCTTCCACCTCTCGTTTTAACTAACCTATCCCACCCGAAACCCTAATAATTCTCAGCACATATCGACCGGCCTTTCTTTCCTCTTCCTCTCTCATTTCTCTCTTTTTCTCAGACCCCATAAATCTCTGGAACCTTGCAGTAATCCGTACAAGTTCATACAAAATCAACCCCAGTATTAATCATGTCCCTCTTCCAACCGCGAATGTCGCCGATGTTTCCTTTTTTCGCACCTTAATTTTAATCCCAACCACCGAAACCCTATATCAAAGAATGAAAGAACGAGAATATAATCATTTCACTTTGTGCTCGTTCAAATCACTACATGCAATTTGTAGATTCATGAGAATCTTGACATTATTATGATGATTCTTGGTCCAGAGGTCAAACGCTGTAACCTCTGGGCATTGGCTTTAACGGATGGTCCATTAGCTTGCAACGACCCATTTCCTTCATCATCTAGAAAGGTAAAACCTCACTCCGTTTCCCCTCTATTTTTCCTTTGTTTTTCCCCTTTGCTATCATCAGCGTTCAATCGTCATCTTACACTAAGTTTTTTCAAACTCAAATGAACCCTAAAGGCTCCGATGGCCCCTGTAAATAGGGGCTTTAATGCTCTCACCTAACAAGAAGAACTACCTAAGCGAACTTAAGTAAATATTATATGTTTAAATACTCTGGATTTCCTCTCTAATTTCTTTTCTTTTCTTTTGCTTCTGCTTGAATTCGACCACTGCAAGTTGATTGTGAGATTGGGTTCCTAAACGGCTAGTGATCACCTCTACCTAGTTTTCTGCTCTGAAGAAGGTCAATAAACCACTAACCCCTTCTTTAATTGTTCATGTGTTAGATCTGCTTGTGTGATATTTTACTGTTAATTACTTGCTCATTTTTCTTCTTGATGTTCATCAGTAAATATGTGGCTCTTGTCGTGTTATGCCACTTGTGTTGCTCTTTACCGATATTTCATATTTGCTGTTATATTTATCTCCCATGTTGTTGTTTACATTAATATCTAACAGTGATCGTTGAGTTTTATTTCTTGTACTGATATCATCGTTAGGCATATGTCTTGTCGAATTGAATTGATATTATTGTGAGCTCAATCCTGTTACTTCCTTATGTTGATTTGAGTTGATTAATTTTTTTGATGGCAGCCATGTTTAGCCTATACTACTACCCTGCTGATTGATTGATGCTCACTTATCTTTATACTTTTGCTCTTGGTTATCATACTGATTAAGCTAATGAAATTATGTTCCTAATATCTTAAATGCCATCTTGTTTAACAAGGTGAAGTCTTCATCAATAGGTTGTCTTGCTCAAATGGTCTTCTTGCTTATAGTATTATGCTGCTTGTGTTCAGTTAGTTAAATGAAATCCACCGATGGCCTTGCCCACATTATCATGTTGACTTGATTAAGTGTCTTCAATTATTGGTCATGTTATGACACTATGTCATTTTGTTTAGTTAAGTCTATATGTGTTTACTATGTTAATATGAAATAAGGGGGGGGGGGAGGGGTACATTTTAAAATCATGATTGTATGATAAACTTTGGAGACCAATAGGTGATCCTGTTTACCTGAGTTGCAATCATATGCTAATTTTGTTTTGCATTATTTGTGCATAGGTGCTTTCTTGTTGTCTCATGATTATTTGATGTCTAACAAGTTCTTCACTGATATAATTTGATTGTTGTCGATTGTGATGACTTATAAGTTTTAATTGAATGTTGTAAATATGCATTGGTAGATATCATGCCGATAGAAATCACATAATGAGACTGAAAGTTGAACCTCTTACTCATGCTAAATTGTCCATATTGTCCTAACTAATTGGTATGACCCCTTGTGAATTCTAAGTAAGGTGTTAACACGGGTTCTTAATATAGTATAAGCCCAACCCCGGTGCTTATTTTCATGTTATGGAAATGACTGTTCTGAAATGATATTCTACAACCTGCTTTAATAATATAAACTTACCTTGAGAAGATTCAATTTGACTGGATCTTTAATGAAGCACTGAACCTCTGATAAAGTTAGTAATGTGTGCATATGTTTATCTTTGTTAGTTGTTAATGCCTTAAACCACTTAAGGTGACATTCTTGTATGATGAAGTTGTTAGTAGCATGGCAGGCCTGACTACATGGGTGTATAGTTGAAAATATGTGATTAGTGGACCTTCCTTGAATATGTATGTGTCTCTAAGAATATTCTGTAAGGTTGTGTTACATGAAATTATTTAAAATCAACCCTTGAACCTTTGAATCAGTAAAAGGATCATGTGAACTTACAAGTACTGATAGCATGTGTCTAATAATGATCACAGTTCTAAACTTTAACTTGTAATGGTTCTTGGATACTTATGGCTTTGCCCTCCAGTGATAACTGTAATTCCTAATATGTTGTCTTATGTTGTCAGTGTTTCTGCATAATCAAGTTTTTGGAGTATGTTATGATGGTTTGAGACGCTATATTGAATATGCTACACTTCTGCTAGTTTATGTTAATTGTGTGAATTGCCTGGGTACATGTTTAGTTAAATGTTAAGTTAAAATCTCATTTGTGTCTAAACCTCTTAAGAGAAGTAAGGTTCAGTACTTAAGGATGATTGATGTGGGCTTGACTTTTTAGTTGAGGAACCCCTCCCCGGCACAAGTACTGCTCGTAAGTAAATATGGTTCACCCTAGGCCTATGAATATCGACTTTCATTGATCTTCATGGGATTAGCATAAACGAAATTTAGCTTTACTATATTTCTTTAGATCTTGTCCATATTTATTATAACTTTATCTTACTTTACTTTTTTTTTGTATATACTAATCCATTCTCTCCCTTTTCTTTGCATGAATCATTGGGCCTGCCGAGTTCATTGAGAACTTAGGCCCAAGTTCAGGGAACTGGTCTGCTTCCTTGTCACCTGTTGTTGTCTGTTGCTGCTTTGAGTCTAGCTGGGTCTGATTATTTCGTCACCCCAACATGAGAGTCCATCTCCCTTCTTCTTCATCTAAGGAATTATTATTATTGTCTTTGTCTTATCCTTTGCGTATCATTATGGAACTAATGTTGTTATTAGATATTAGTTCTTAGTTTACTTATGTGAATTAATTACAGCCTTTAGGTAAACCAAACTAGTGAGGAAGAGATATATATGACCGATAAGATAACTTGCTTAACAATCTCAACGTTTTCAGCATGTGGACACTTTTAAAACTAATGGTTCAGCAACAATCTCTCTTTCATTTACATATCTTTCATGATGAGTTTTGTTTGGTTTAGGCCTTTACAAGATTATAATAACTTAAAAGCAAGAACACCCCTTTGAATGTTTTGAAAACAAGTAACTTAGGCAACTAAATATCTGGACCGCTTCAAGAAAGAGAAGTAAGGGCGCCACACCTAGCACGATCTCATTTTACAAGAACAAAACCAAACACTCATTTGGAATTCTACCAAAGCAGTTTTTCGAAGACAAATGAGGTACAACTATTTTGATATATACACTGACGCACTCTTTCTTATTTTTACAAGACATGTTACAAAGTTTTAAAACAAACATTACTATTTCTAAAGGAACTATACCTTCATTTCTTAAGACAAAGAAATGATCTTTCAAACAAGAATCCAAATATTTTTCGTCATTTATTCAAGGCTTTCACAAGAGGCTCACTTAGCAATTTTAATCAACTAGGATATAAATTTCTCTCCCCACACCTATGCCTAAGTTTAAAGAGCTACCTCATGTAGATTTTAAGGAGTGCCTAACACCTTCCCCTTAAAATAACTAAAACTCTTACCCGGATCTCGCTGTTTAGTAGACAATTAGGGCAATAACTCTTTACAAATATATAGGTACCCTAGTATACCTTAAAATATTAGGTGGAAACTCTTCTTTTATCAACTTCAAAGGAACCATAAGTTGTATTTTATTTTAACTTGTGAAAAATAGGGTGCAACAATAATAGTACGAGATCATGTCAGTTATGGAGTAAGGGTATTGTGGGTTATCATGTTAGTCATGTCAGTTAAGGGTATGTGTATGGTGAGTTTATTCTGTGATATGTTGGCTTTGAAACGACTTTTGGCACATTCAAGAACTAATGTATGTTTAATTAGAGGAGAATGTAATGACCCGATAGGTCTTTTTGAGAATTAGCAATCCGTTCGGTGGTTTGAGGTCTTGATTAGCTTCATATGATGTATTATGATTTGCGTGTATGGTTGTTTTTGATTTTTGGGAAGTTCGAGATTGATTCGGAAGAGTAATTCTCAATTTATAAGCTTTAAGTTGGAAGAGTTGACCAAGTTTGACATTGTATATTTGACCTTGGATCAGTGTTTTGATGGTTCAGTCAGGTCCGGATGGTGATTTTGGACTTGGATGTATGCTCGGGTTTGAGTTTCGATGTTCCTAGATGATTTTGAGGCCATTTATCGAAAGTTGGAAGTTTGAAGGTTCGGAGAGTTGATAGATTTGACCTATACATAACTTTGTGGTTATTGATGTCAGTTTGGGATTAAGCCCCTTAAATAGGTTTGAATGGTGATTTATGACTTGTGTGCAAAATTTGGGGTCAATCTGCGTTGTTTAGACGTGTTCATCGTTAGTTTGGAATCTGGTTTTGATGTTATTTTGAGGGATTTGTGTCCTAGAGTAGATCCGTATTATATTTTGGGACTTGTTGTTATGTTCGGACGGGGTCCCGAGGGGCTCGGCTGTGTTTAGGGGTAGTTTCGAACCATTTCTCACCTATCTTTGATTGCTGGTTTTCTCTTATTTTCTGGTGTTGTGTGCCTTCTTCCCGATCGCGTGAGAAAGACTATGATCGCGATGGGTATGTTGGAGTTAGGTGGTGTTTCCTCTTCGCGTTTGCAAGTGGAGGATAACGTTCGCGGATGTTGAGTGGCTTGCCCATCGTTCGTAAAGGGGGGGTTGTGATCACGGTTCAGAGTGGGAGTTGGTGTATTGTTTTCGCATTTGTGTGGTCCAAGACGCATTAACGAAGGTTTGGTCTCTTTGGTCATTGCATTTTCATGGTCAGTGACCCGAACACAAAGTGTATTTTTTGGCAGTATTCATCTTAGTGCTTCGCGATCGCGAAGTAATTCTCGCGATTTTTACCACCTGGATTGGGATAAGTATTTTTGACTTGAATTTTATTATTATGCATGATTCCATCATTGATTTTAACATTTGATTGGTTAATCTAAATGTGAAATTGGGGGGGTTTCGCAAAACGTTTCTAAAATGAATAATTGAGATTTGAACATCGATTCTGAGTCTGATTTGGGTGAAAGTTATATGGTTAGACTCGTATTCGAATGAGTTTTTAGAATTTGTGAGTTTTGTCGGGTTCCGTTGTGCGGTCTCGGGTTGAATTTTTTGTTGACTTTGAGTATTGGATTAAACATTTGACCTTTATTGTTTGGGTTTGATTCATATGGCATTATTTGGTGATGAGTTATTTTTGGCAAGATTCAAGTTGTTCGGAGGTCGATCCGCGCGGGAAGGCATTTTTATAGTATGGATTTGGCTTGTTTGAGGTAAGTATCTTACCTAAACTTTGTTGAGGCACTAGTTACCCGAGTTATTACTGATAGCTACGTGTTATGGGTGGTGCACATATGAGGGGGTCGAGCCCATGTGCGTGTACCGGGCTGTTATTCATGCTCGAGGTAGTGCTTAGGCTATGATCTGCCTTGAATTTATTGCTGAGCCTCATGCTATTATGTTTCTTATGTTTGTACCCCTTTGTGAGCTAATTGGAGCATGTTATATTTTACATATAGGCTAATTCCCTAATTGAACATGATAACTGCTATTTTTGTGATGAAAATGCCTTATTTGAGCTATGGTAGTGCACTTCGCACAGGCATACACCTTTGCATGTCACTTATATCAGTCCATGAGTATGTAATTTAATATCCATTGTTCATGTACATATATTCTTGTATATATGTCTTTTGTGTCATATGGACTGGACTGACACATGAGTAGTCCATGCGGATCTAAGTTATTATTAGCATGTGAGTTGTCCGTGAGGTTGTTATTTTTAGCACGTGAGTTGTCTGTGCGTTTGTAATTATTGGCACGTCACTTATCCGTGTAGCGTTTGGATAAGGATCCATCCCCTTAGGGTCACGCTCTCATGTTTCTCTCTAGATGGTGTACACGCAGGTTGTGAGAAACCAACAGATTTCTGGTTGATGTGGATTTTTGTTAAGTTGATCATTGGTTGGACTTTGTATCTCTTCTCTATTTACAAACTCCTTGGACATATACTTTATTTTTCTCCATATCTTCTCTATATGCGATCTCCGAAATTTATACATGCCTTTATGCATATCTTCTCTATATGCTACATTACTTGATGCGATGAGACACTGTACATATCTTCTCTATATGTGAATCTGTGTGACTTGACTTGTGTAATCACGCATATATTCTCAATATACACTTGATGAAGGATAAATTTCTATTTCACGCATATCTTCCCTATGTGCAAGTTTGACGATTTAATGATATTGGACGCATATCGTCTCTATATATTGTTAATTGATTCAGGACTTCACACAATAATTCTTTGTGCTCCAATGTGGTTTAATCTGTGTTATATGATTAGATGGCACCATTGCTATGTACTTGTGAAATTCAGGAATGGAACAGGTTATTAATGAGTATCATTGACTATTCTTGCCTCTATCACCTCACCAAGGTTAGTTATGATACTTACTTGGTATATGCAGTCTGTTGTACTCATACTACACTTCTGTAACATGCATGTAGATCTTAGAGCCGAGTTGTTGTGGATGACAGAATCTGGCACTGAAGTTGTACGTGTTTTCCGGATATAGCTACCACTTTTCCTTGGTAGTTTTGGATTCGTACACAGTTTATATATATATATATATATATATATATATATATATATATATATATATATATATATATATATATATATATATATATAAACACACACACACACACTTTCGTACCAGCTTTGTAAATCTAAATCTTAGTAGGCCATGACTTATACTACCAATTCTTGGGATGTTGTATGGAAGCTCAGCTATTTCATTTATTGATTACTTATGATTTTTGTTAGAATTGTGTAACTATTATGTTGCTTACCTAGTGGGTTGGGTTAGGTACCATCACAACTAAGTAAAATTTAGGTCATGACACCGGGATAAGTCAGGAGGCTAGAATACGAGGTTGAGAAGCTGAAGCCTATCCTAAATCACTCACTCCTCAAGTGGAGCTTAAATATATGCATATCTCTATACAAGGTGCGACAGAAGGGATGGATAGTAATGTTACAAATACCAAGCTAAGAACTAAGCTTAGGAAACGTAAAGTGGGAACTGTGAGAGACAAGGTGAGGATTGTATTTGGTTCTAAGAGTGTCATAATAAAAATTATATGATGGCCAGATTCCTAGAATAAAAATTCCTAATGAATGAACGTATGGAAGCATAAACGACTGGGTATTCCTAAAGATGTTGCCTACTAAAGGGGACATGACATACGATAAGAAGGGCAAGCTTAGCCCGAGATATATTGGGCCTTACAAAGTCAT
This sequence comes from Nicotiana tabacum, assembly GCF_000715075.1. Classification (NCBI taxonomy): domain Eukaryota; kingdom Viridiplantae; phylum Streptophyta; class Magnoliopsida; order Solanales; family Solanaceae; genus Nicotiana; species Nicotiana tabacum. The sequence continues at coordinate 66,115,600 of NC_134092.1, forward strand.
TTGATAGATAGGAAGAGTAGCTTATGAGCTTGGATTGTATCTAGAGTTGGAGTCATTCCATTATCCATGTTACGGAAGTGCATTGGAGACCCTTCTCGCATTGTCCCAGTAGATGATGTTCAGGTTATAGAGGAACTATCGTACGAGGAGATTCCAGCGGTTATTTTAGATCGACATATCCGTAAGTTGAGGAACAAAAAGGTAGCCTCCATGAAGGAATTATGGAGAAATACGATCGTCGAAAACGTGATGTGGGAGGCGGAGGAAGAAATAAAGTATAAATACCCCACCTATTTCAAACTGAAGATATGGCTCGGGATGGGATATTACAGCACAACCCGGTTCAAACTAGTAGGTCGACAGTGAGCTCTTATTTTTGACTTGAAATACTTATGATTGACGGTCGTGTGAGGCCAAGTGTTGCTATTTATAGACATTGGCGTTGTGTGGCATGTATAGTATTTTTTCTGGCTGTGTGTAAGTTGGTTTTAGTCCAGTGTAGAAAGGAGATTGTGGCGTAATATTTGCAAGTCTCTAATAGATAACATTCACGTACGAATGTTCATAAGAAGGTAAAGATGTTACACCTCGTATTTTCATTTTTGGAATGCATCTTAAGTGAATCAACATAAGTCGAAGAGTTTAAGGACCTTTACAAAGATAATGATTAGTTACAACAGGTGTTAAGGAAGTATTGTGAGAGTTGGGGGCTAAACAAATTAAAGATATTATAACCCGTACTTTTGGGGTAAAACTAGGAGTGCTTAATATGCTAAAGAGGTCCTGTTATAAGGTACTTTAATCATATAATATTAATATATTATGTTTTGAAGTCAAACAAGTTGTAAAATAAAAGTCGGCAAAAGTTATTGCATGTTACGTTCATAATTTTACTGCAATTTGGGTCTAATGTCACTGAACGTTTCTTCTAATATACTTGATTTAGGAGGTGATCCACTTACAAATTTTAATCTCTATGATTCTAGTTTCTAACTCATTAAATCGTTAATCAATGAGACATCGGAGCATAGAGATATTCGATTTTTTGCAAGACTGCACATATTGCATAGGTGACAAGTAGGTATGTCACCTACTTGCTTAAATGAAAGGACCAAGTAAATCCCCAAAAGGGGCTGGTTGGGGTCGTCCAAAGGTACCTTTTAAGGGATGATTTCCTTAATATATTCTACTCATTTTGGAGCCAAAAATAAGAGAATAAACCCCTTGAAACTTCTCCCTAAAGTTCCACACAAAACCCTAAGTTATTTTCTATTCTTATCAGATTCTAGTTGGAGGAAAACATACTAGTTGAAGAACCCAACTTACAAGTTGATCTCTCACCAAATCAGGTAAGTATACTACCCTCTTTCATCCCCTTTTTTCTGCTAGAATGGTAGAGAGATTCGTTCCATAACAGTAAGAACTCACGGAACGACGATCGAAAGCCGTGAATTCGAGTTGTTCAACTTGCAGTGGACTGTTTGGGACTGTTTAGGGAGTTGTTTCGTGTTTTTGTTGATTTGTATATTTTGGTACTACTTTTGTGGAGTATGAGAGGATAAAATGTGTGGAGAAACACCACATAATTGTGGGGGAGGTGGGCTGGTTGTTTGTCGTTACATTTTAGGGTTGTTTGACACTAGTGTGGTTGTTGTTTTGTGTATGAAGTGATTGGGGTGTGTTGGGCTATTTTGTGATATTTTTTGATGGATATAAAGTGGAAGATGATGAATATATGTTGTTATAGTTGTTATTAATGTTATCTCGAATTGGGAGGAAGTAAAGGTTATAAGAGAGATGCTGCCCATTTTACTATAAAATAAGCTTGTCATTCGTTGTGCAATAGTTGTGTCCTACATAAATTAATGATAGAATTATCCTTGTTATTGAAGATTAAGGTGAGACGACACGAGATCAATGTGAAAATTGGACAGATTGTGATAAGACACGTAATAGCTATCGCTTTTGACCCATTTTGGCATGAATCCCCCTTAACGACAATTTCTCCAAAGAAAAGCTTAACGAAATGTCTCGTTGTAGATACTCCACTCATATATAATCTAGGTTTTTATGTTTACCTTTGAGGTTGTTCTTTTGGTTTATATATTTATGTCTCCATTCACGTTGGAGATAAATTTATTGGAAGTAACATCCATAATGTTGTTCAGCAAGCTAACGACTTTACGTCATTCTGATTATTTTGTCACTAGACTATTTTGTCACTAGACTGAGTAATGAACTCAAAGTTATTCTTATGTAATACATATATATATACACACACATATACCACTGTAGTTGGAGATGTTAGTACATTATATATACCACTGCAGTTGGGCATGTTATTAAATTATATCTATACCACTGTAGTCGGGGATATTATTATTATTATTATTATTACATATATAGTGTGTGTGTGTGTGTGTGTGTGTGTGTGTGTGTGTATATATATATATATATATATATATATATATATATATATATATATATATATATATATATATATATATATACTGACTTAGTTTATGCATAAACAGGGATGGCCTTATGCGGCATATGTACTTCCAGGTTGATCCTTTCACTCTTCTGTACTTACCGATTCTTTCATATGCTATTCATGCCTTACATACACAGTACATTCTTTTCTTACTGATGCCCTTGCAATAAAGAGAGTCTGACAGGCCTCCCCAGTAGGTGGTTGCTCGTATTCAGCGGTCGATCGATAAGCTCCATGTCTCTCGGAGTTAGCCGAGTCTAGAGGTTTTGGTATGATTATGTGTATATTTATATTATGGGTAGGTCGAGGCCCTGTCTCGACCATATGACAAATATTATTCTCTTATAGGCTTGTAGACTGGTTGTTGTGTGTCTATTATGTTTTGTATGACCTCGCCAGACTTGATCATGTCATGTTGATGTCTATTGTGGCCTTGTCAGCCTTGTGTGTGTGTATATATATATATGTATGTGTGTGTGTGTGTGTGTGTTTTGGGCTTTCCACCTATCATGTTGTTGCGTCTTTCATGTCTTCATATTGTTGTATCATGTGGCCTTGTCAGCCCTAAATGTTCGTATGTCTTGGTTATGTGATTTTAGGTTGGTACGCTCGGCCAAGTGAGGCACCGGGTGCCGGTTTCGCCTCCCCAGGTTTGGGGCATGACAGATGGCGCGCCTAACGCTGCTTTCTAGGAAAGCCAACACACAATGATAAATACAAAAGGAAATGAAACTATCGATTAGCAGTAAAATAATAACGTAGAGTAAAAATAACTCAGCAGCATACATAATAAATCTAAATATCAACAATTACGATTCAACCATCCCAAGACGTAGAGTCACGAGTACATGAGCTACTAGAGTTTACTAAATACATTGTCTTGAAAGAAATACAATATTGTCAGGTAAATATAAACAGTATGGAGGACATGTAAAGATGACTCTAAGGCATGCGAACGATATGCAACTCTACCTTGAGTCGCCTATCTGGTATCCGCTAAGCACCTCTCGGAATTTCGCTAGCACCAATGTCTGAATTTGCATAAGAAGTGCAGAAGTGTAGTATGAGTACAACCGATACAATGTACTCCATAAGTATCGAGCCTAACCCCAACGAGGTAGTGACGACGCTATGACGGGACACCTAAATATAAACCCGTGCAGTTATGTAACGAGAAATAATGATATGACAAGTAAATATCAAGCAAGATGACAAAATAACAACATGCGAGTGAATAACCAAGTATGTAAGCACAAAGATACAGAACGAGGAATTAAAGGAAGGTACTATTGAAGTAAACCATAACTTATGCTTCTACAAACAACTCTGAACAAACCTTTCAAAGACACTTACGAAGCAACATATCCAAGTCCTCAGTCTGAATAGCAAAATAAAGAACAACAATACTGTCACGACCCCAATTTTCCACCTTAGGATATCGTGATGGCACCTAGTCGCTAAGACTAGGTAAGCCTAACATGCATAGAGAAGTAGCGGAAATAATAATAAAACCTCAAGTTTAAACCATTACACTATCATAATAAATTTCAACATCGCAACTGACAAATAACTCTCAAAATCTGGTGGAACTGAGTCATAAGCTCTACAGAATATTCTAAAACGTCTACTACAACACTATCTAATAAAAGAAACAATAGTAATGAGAAGATAACGGAAGCTGATTCCGAGGCCTACAAATGCCGGGCGAGTATACCTTGAAGTGTCCTGAAAGCAACTAACCAATCAATCTCTAATGTCCAGCACGGGCAGGTGTATCTGGATATGCACAAAAGATGTGCAGAAGCGTAGTATGAGTACACCACAACGGTACCCAGTAAGAATCAAAACTAAACTCGGTAGAGTAGTGACGAGGCCAGGTCAAGACACCTACCAGGACAAGATAAGCGGAGTAAAATTATTACAACGGGAAGTAATGGAATGGGGAGAAATTAATGATAACAAAGCAGTTTAGTAATGTAAACTAATGACAGAGTTGTAAGAAACCAGACAACAAGAAGGAAGCAAATAATGAGAACCACAAAGAATCAATTATGGATAAAACTGGTAAGATAAGGAAAAATAAAAGCAACAAGAATTGTTCAACAAATAACTCCTTTCAATATGAAATGCACAACAAGACTCACAACAAAGTACTGCATCATATTGACATTTCACAATTTCAATCACTATTTTTCCTTATATCACCGCGTGAGCCTTACATTTAGTTTTCAAAATCATTTTTCCCAAAATAGCTACACGCGTTTTAGTCCACCTTATCACACCGCGTGGCTTCAAGTAGTTCCCCTACTAGCATCACGCGTATCAAGCCCGCCTTATCTCACCGCATGCGTATCAACCCCTAGACTTATACCACTACATGGGTATCAATTTCACTACATAATCACAACTCGCACCACAAGTGTCCATATGCCACAACTTGCAAAATGAATCAACAATACCACTGTTTCCTCAACAAATAACCCATGGCTCAACCACAATATGGACAAGAATCTCAACAATAGCAAAATGAATGTCAATTGCTCCACAAGAAAGATATTTCAACAATTAACAACTTCACCTCAATGTAATAACGACTTTTATAATTTCAACACCAATAACTCAACAAGAAGATATTCTATGAAATAACAACTTCAAGTAAACGTAATTCAACAATTTAAGAGGTAATAAGACAATAAGGAAGGCAATAACAACAACTAAAGCATATAAGAGCAAATAACAAATAAGAGGTAGAACTAGTGTTAACAAGGTAAAATAGGGCATGAAAGGGTAGGTTAACACATGTAAGAGTAGATTAACAATGAAGGATATAACATGTTATGACAATTTAATTAAATGAATTAAAAGAGTATAAATAACCTAAACCGGTCAATTACCACATATAGCCCGCGTACCCACTCGTCACCTTGCGTACACGGCTTTCACATAATAAAAATTGCACAAACAACCCAAATCTTAAGGGTTAGTTCCCCACACAACGTTAGGCAAGATACTTACCTCAACTAGGCCAACTCAACCATCGAAAATAGCTTTTCCCCTAAATTGCTCCTCCACACGGCTCAAATCTAACCAAAAGTGACTTAATATCATCAAACAATGCAAAGGAAAATAATTACAATAAATAAAGCTTTGATCTTTACAAAATTTCCAAAAAGTCAACAAAAGTTAACCCCGGGCCCGCCCAGTCAAAACCCGTGTCCAAGGGTAGATTTTTCCTACCCATAACTCCACGAGTCCATATATGTGTTTTCCTTCAAAATTTGAGTCCAAATCGACTCTCAAAACTCAAATTCTCACTTTTCAAAACTTAGGCAAAATTTCTCAAGTTTTTACTTTGATTCACATAAATATGATGTTAAATATAACATATAATCATGAAATATAGGTGGTAATAGAGTAGAATCACTTACCCAATATTTGTAAATGAAAACCCCTCTCCAAATCGACTCTTACCGCATCTAGGGTTCTAAAATATGAAAATGAGACTAAAATCCCGACTTTCTAACCTTTTGTTCAGTTGCAAGTGTCACAATTTCTAACCTTATGTGGGAAGTCACAAATGCAACATGGGTTTCACAATTTCGAAGCCTACTTCCCTCGCAAAAGCGACAAAAATCTCACAAATGCAAAACTACCAAAACCTAGGTCAACTTCGCAATTGCGACCCAAGCATCACAATTACGATACCTATGATCCCCCTTCTAAGGTCGCATTTATGATTCTAGTGTTTGCAATTGCGACACCAGAGGCATCAGCGTACCAGCAGTTTAGATTCAGTCAAAAACCATTCTGAAACTCATCCGAGTCATCGAGACTCCAAACCAAACGCCCACACAAGTCTAAAAATAAGATACGGACTGGCTTGCCCGATCAAACCACAAAAATAACATCTACAACTACGAATCGGAGACCAAAACTCATAAATTTCAAAGTAAAGTTCAAGAACCTCTAGAATTGCAAACAAGTGTCTGAATCCTATCAAATCAACTCCACATGACACCAAATTTTGCAGAAAAGTTCTAAATAACATAATAGACCTATTTCAAGTCCCAAAACAAAATTCCAAACCGAATAGCCAAAAGTCAACCTATGGTCAAACTTCTAAACCTCAAATTGTTAATATTCGGCATAACAACAAAAATTAACCTACGGACTTCCGAATTCGGTTTCGGACATACGCCCAAGTCAAAAATAACGATGCAAAGCTATCAGAGTCATAAAAATACCGTTCTGGGGTCCCTTTCACAAAAGTCAAAGTTTGGTCAACATAATCAACTTAGGCTTTTAACCCAAAAATCAAAGTGTCTAAATTAACCCAAAACCTTCACAGAACGAAACCAATCAACCCCGTAAGTCATAAAACAAAAATTACACATGTGTGAAGCATCAAAAGGGAAAACGGGGCTCGAATACACAAAACGAACAGTCGGGTCGCTGCATTCTCCCCCATTTAAAACTAACGTTCATCCTCGAACATGAATAAAGACATACTTGAAGTGACAAAAAGGCGAGGATAACAACTCCACTTGTCGTTCTCAGTCTCCCAGGTCACCTCCTCGGACGGATGACTCCTCCATTAAACCTTCACTGAAGCATTATTCTTTGATTTCAACTTCCAGACATGTCCGTCCAAGATAGCCACCGACTCCTCAATATAAGTCAAATTCTTGTCCAATTGGACTGAGCTGAAGTCCAAAGTATGGGACGGATAACCATAATACTTCTGGGGAATAGAAAAATGGAACACCAGGTGAACTGCCGATAAGCTAGGTGGCAATGCATGCTTGTAGGACAGCTCACCAACTCTCTCAAGGATCTCAAAAGGGCCGATCTACCTAGGGCTCAACTTGCCCTTCTTCTCGAACCTCATCATACCATTCATAGGTTCAACCCGGAGCAAAACCCTCCCTCCAACCATAAATGCTACATCACAAACCTTCTGATCAACGTAACGCTTTTGCCTAGACTACGCTGTACGAAGCCGATCCTGAATAATCTTAACTTTCTCAAAGGCCTCTCGAACCAAATCGGTGCCCAACAAGCTAGCCTCTCTCAGTACGAACCAACCAACTTGAGAATGGCACTGTCTCCCATATAGGGCCTCATAAGGAGTTATATGAATACTCTATTGGTAGCTGTTGTTGTAGGCGAACTCTACAATTGGCAATAAATGATCCCAACAACCCCCGAAATCCATAACACAGGAACAAAGCATATCCTATAATATCTTAATAGTGCGCTCGGACTATCCATCTATTTGGGGGTGAAATATTGTAATCAACTCAATCCGTGTGCCTAACACGCGCTACGCAGCTCTCCAAAACTGTGATGTGAATTGCGTACCTCGATCGAAGTTAATGGATACTGGCACACCATGGAGACTAACAATCTCACGGACATAGATATGAGCTAGCTGCCTTAAAGAATAGGTGGTCACCACCGTAATGAAATGAGCCGACTTGATCAACCTGTCCACAATCACCCATACAACGTCAAATTTCTTCAAAGTCCGTGGGAGCCCAACAACGAAGTTCATGGTAACACGCTCCCACTTTCACTCAGGAATCTCAAGTCTATGAAGCAAGCCTCTTGGCCTCTGATGCTCATACTTCGCCTGCTGACAATTTAGGCATCGATACACATACACCACTATGTATTTATTTATTCTCCTCCACCAATAGTGCTGCCACAAATCTTGACACATCTTTGCGGCACCCGAATGAATGGATTATCACGAACTATGGGCCTCCTCAAGGATCAACTCATGTAATCCATCAATATTTGGCACACATACTGGCCCTACATCTACAACACATTGTCATATTCGATTGAAAGCTTCTTTGCATCGCCATTCTGTACCGTATCATTAAGTACAAGCAAATGGGGTCATCATACAGACGCTCTCTGATGCGCTCATATAAAGTACATTGAGAAAACACGCAAGCAAGAATCCGACCGGGCTCTAAAACATCCAGTCTCACAAACTGATTAGCCAAGGCCTAAATATCTATGGTTAATGGCCTCTCTGCTACTTGTAGCTACACCAAACTGCCCAAACTCTCCGCCTTTCTACTCAAGGCATTGGCCAGCACGTTGGTCTCCCGGTATGATACAGAATAATGATATCATAGTCTTTAAGCAACTCCAACCATCTTCGCAGCCTAAAATTAAGATCTTTTTGCTTGAATACATGCTAGAGACTCCAGTGGTCGGTATAGACCTGACATGGAACACCGTACAAGCAGTGCCTCCAAATCTTCAATGCATGAACAATAGCTACCAATTCGAAGTCGTGCACCAGATAATTCTTCTCAAGGACCTTCAACTACCGAGATGCATGGCAATCACCCTACTGTCTTGCATCAACACCACGCCAAGCCCAATAAGTGATGCATCATAATACATAGTGTAAGACCCTGAACCCGTAGGAAACACCAACAGTTGGACTATCGTCAAAGTAGTCTTCAGGTTTTGAAAGCTCGCCTCATACTCCTCGGACCATCTAAAAGGAGCACTCTTCTGGGTCAATCTACTCATAGGTGCAACAATGGATGAGATACCCTCTTTAAAACGGTGATAATACCCGGCCAAACCAAGGAAGCTCTAAATCTCAATAGCTGAAAGTGGTCAGGGCCAACTCTGAAGTGCTTTAATCTTCTTCGGATCTAACCTTGATCCCCTAACTAGAAACCACATGACCCAAAAATGCCACCAAATCAAGCCAGAATTAACACTTTGAAAATTTTACATATAACATCTTCTTTCTCAAGGTCTGGAGCACGATTCTCAGATGCTGCTCATGATCCTCCCGACTGCGAGAGTAGACCAAGATGTCATCAATAAACACAATGATGAAGGAATCAAAATATGGCTGAAATACACTATTCATTAGGTGCATAAATGATGTTGGAGAATTGGTCAGCCTAAATGACATCACAAGAAACTTGTAGTGACCATACCGAGTCCTAAAAGTAGTTTTCGGAATATCCAGATCCCGAATCTTCAGCTGATGATACCTGACCTCAAATCAATCTTTGAGAACACTCTAGCACATTGTATCTGGTTAAATAAGTCATAAATACGTAGTAATGGGTACTTGTTTGTCACGATCCAAACCTATGGGCCGCAACGAGCACTCGGTACCTTACTTAACCGAGTACTAACATAACATATTTTTCTTATTGTACTTTCGTTGGAAAATAGGCCAAACGGGTTGTCATGGGCTAACCAGAATAAACATAGAGGAATATTCAATATAGGACGACCCCAACCTGATATAAAAACTTATACATGTGATATACGGGCCTATAAGGCCAATATGATCATTTGTAAACTCAAAACATAGGCCGGAAAGGCCATACAAGAATTCTTATACATGACATCTATCTACAAGTCTCTAAGAGTACATACTTATCACAAAGGTCGGGGCAGGGCTCCGCCATATCAAACAATACACGTCTAAATCATACTGACCAAACAAGCAACTCCAGAGCAAATGGAGCGCACCTACATCTTCCGCTGATCTAATTGCCTACTCTGAGGACTCTCGACCTATCTATCGGAACCTGCGGGCATGAAACGCAGCATCCTCGGGCAAAAGGGACGTCAGTACGAATAATGTATCGAGTATATAAGGCACATAAATAAGTACATAACAGACATGGAAAAGATATAGAGTACATGACTCAACCTGTAAGTCGGGATAACTCTGTAAATCATGAAATAATAATAGTGTCATGCATATGCTTATGAATGACATATCGTGTATCGGTACATGTTTCATAACATCATCGGCCTCTGAGGGTATCCCATTATATCATCTCGACCACTGTGGGTAAAATCATCAACGTATACCAGCTGATCGGGTGGTGGTGCGTATATAACGTCATAACCTTTCCCATATCCCATATACATATATATACATATATATACGCGTATATAACGCCATCTGGTCATGGGTCAATGTGCATGTATAAATGTATGAAATGCATATGAAATACGTTAATAAAATCTCTCAGTACTTCATAAGACCTTTATATCTCTGATTAATATCATGGAATAAATTTTACCAACTTATGTATTTTTGAGACCCATGAACAGAAGATAAAATAATGTGACACGTGGGGAATCAAGAACATAAGCATCTCTAATATTTCTATGAATAGAGTCATGTATGAAAATTGTGCATTTTCTCATTTCGTTTGTGTCGTATGGATCGTGCCAAAAGAAATAAGGAATAGCCTTAACATACCTTGAGTAGGAAAAAATTCGTATGATATCTTTGAAAAAGGTTGCACCGCAAAATTTTACGTTGCAACGGTTTTAACAATTCTCGTTCGAATTGTTTGGTTGCAAGAAGTTTGGTTGAAATCTTGTAAGAATTGCTTGAAGATCCTGTCTTGCATAAGACTTACGTTTGAGACAAATGTTTGTAACGTACAAACACTCACGTTTTTTGAATGCACATAGAAATGGATTTGTGACTTTATTGAATTGGAGAAATCTTCTAAAGCTTTTTACTAAAGAACGTTACCCCTTTTATATACTTTGTGAATTTAGAGCTTTTTATGGCTTAGCCAAGAATTTCTTTCAAAGTGACACCTAGCAAGGTTATCTAAGAGTCACTTAAAGACTCTTATGTTGCTGCCATGTTTTGGGAGGATATCCTTATCCAATAATTAACCATTAATCCTCTTACTTAATTGTTAATCTCCCATTATCAAATAATTCACATAACTAGGAATTATCTCCAACTACTTAAAATACTACCCACTTTTAATACCCTCTGTACACCTTACTATCATGGTCATGTGGTACCTTGTATGTCACTAGTCCATAAATACTGGGTATTTTAGCTCGGGCCGTATTTTAGTCCAACCTGACAAACTTTGACGAAATTCATTTTTTTCAATTTACTTACCCTCTCACCTTCACGAATTTACTCATCACTTATTTGAAATAGCATAATACTTATAATCCCAAAATAATCTCATTCCCAAACTTACACCGATTAACTTACGACGAAACTTTAACGTACAAAAACATGGGGTGTAACATCATTCCCCCCCTTGGAACATTCGTCCTCGAATGTTGACTGATGCACTTATCATTATCATAGCCTATAGTCCTTGTGAGTACTTTAGTACTCTCCTTGCCATCTTAGGCAGTTGTTCTCTGAATAAATCCAAAGTCTAGGGTATTCCCACCTGTAGGTCTCTTTCTTACACTACGGCCTGTGGTCGGGATTCTTCCAATCTCGTAACTCTTGCTACCTTCTGTCATGTAGCTTGTACGACTTTTTCCTTGTAAGTACGCCTATGCAACTCTTCTTCTTCTTTTTTTTCCTCCAACTTTTACCCAATCTCTAGGCTTCACTTCGTAAACATATACAGAGCTTGATAAGATGTCCCTCTAGGCATCTATGGATACACCGAAATTCTTCGTTCGGTACTTTGTTGAACTCACGAATATTGCTATACCTTATTTCGTTTATCCATCCGTATGACTTTACTGTACCTAGGTAGGTCATATTATGCCATAACCCTTACCTCGATTTATCGTTACTGAGGGCTGCTACGGAACTCCAGGTTACTTTCATTGCTTATCCCATATGTATAAATCTAAGTCATTTAAAGCTTCCTCATTATTGTTCATCTTATGAATGGTGGCCTAATCTTATCTCATACTTTGTGACTTTTGTCCATCCATTGTTAATTCACCTCAATATTAATTTACAATATACTACTGATAACTTGAAACTTCTTACGTCATACCTTGCCACTAGGGCTTACATTGCATTGAGGAATATTTGAAGTGATTTTCCTGATCCACTTAGGGGTGATACTGTACATCAATAACCGTATTTTATAGCATCCCAATGCAATTCACTTACGTGGGTATTTTAATCTCTTACAATCCATGAAATCCTCTTCAAATCTTTACTCACTCGAAGGCCTAAACATCATCCTTTATCCATCACAATTACACCCCCATTGTACTATCAGGGCAGTATTCCATCTCTTTCAAACGCTATTAGTCTTAGACTCCCTTGTGTTTATTCAGGCTATACTAAACTTGCTATAATATAGAGAGATCATTAGCTCTTTTATTTTCACGGGCTAAATCCCGAGAACTTACTTGTTTCTCGTCACCTCCTCATTCGCCCTTTCTTATCCTTATTCCTGTCTTTCTAAAACCTTATTGCATTACCATACTTTAGCTTGCGTCCTACGTATATCTATTTATACTACTCGCAACCTTCCTTCAACTTGCTTGCATCATAGATTTCCTTGTGTTATTCTGGAGTTCAAGCGCGACATCACATCGTCTCTAACTCCTCTTTACTTTCTTAATTAGCCTCCTCGATACCTGGAAACCATAGGCTGGAAGACATGCCACTGACGACGCCGCTATCATTCTTGGATACTGAATCCCCATGCTTTTAACTTTATATCCCAAGTATGGACTATTCATAACCTCATACATTTGAGTATCGCTTACGTTGTTCACCTTTACCTTACTTACCTTAAAATCTTGCATCACGTCTTGTATCTCTTTCATGACCTTCCTTCCACATAGGAATAATTCACATCCATAACTTGAGGCTTTATTATAATACTTGCACCTCTGGTGTATACATAATCCGGTGAGAGCTTCATAATAACTTCTTATGAGGTTGGTACTTTTCTAAACGACTTTATCGTAGGGCCGTTATAGAATATGGTTATTGTACTATCTCTCTTGCACCTCTGATATTAAGAGTGATTCTGCAGTGTTCTTAATCACGATGTCCATAATTTCATGGGTCCAATAATCAAACTCTTGATTTATTTGGGTGATGTAATTCTTTATTTTCCTCTTCCTTCTGATCCGCCTTCATGTAGGCTCCAACTATCTTCCGATATGTGGCTCCTGGGATTAGTTATTACCTTATCCTTTCATGGGCGCTATAGACTATCCATGACATAATCTTCTATCAATTCCATCCTTTGTCTATGCCGTGGGCTCAATTCCTTTTTTTTACTCATACCAGAGTCTTTTACGGCTGATCATTAATCGAATAATTCCTTTCGTTCTATTTGAACTTTCTTCAGATGTAAGCAATTGCTTCTCCTGCTCTTTTTGCCCCCTTTTTGCATGCATACTTAGCTTATCTGAGTTCTCACGCATGCCGAAATGTTTTTTTTTGTGCAACTCATATGGTCTCGAATATTACTTTTGGTTTTACTCCTCGCTCATTAGCCATGGTAGGTGCCACTTTCTTTTGGAGTGCATACAATTTTGTAGTGAGACTATTGTTACACAACCATTTCCTCCTTAGGTTACTGAGCTTAGGTTGAAGACTTCTTCCTTACTTCCTCAATTAGTCTTTCATTGTAGTATTTAGGGAGGATCCTCTGACTCTTGTAAAGCTGTGAGCTTATTACATTGTACACTTGATGGACCTTTTGATGTTCTTCCTTTCCTATAATTATCTGTAGTTATTTACTTCCACCCCCTTGTGCTTGTAGGGTTGCTTCTGAACTTGATATTTTGACTGACTTCCCAGTGGCACTCTCTTTTATTTCCGTAACACTCATATGGTACCTTTAACTATCCCAACTCCTATCTAAATATTTCTCAATGATCACAATGTCATAACTGCGAGGCTGAATTTACTATATTGGGTTTTACTATGTTTATCTTACACGATCTGCTGACTCGTCTGTAAACTCCTATTTAGCCATCACTAGGCTCTTCCTGATCAATTACTAACTACTCGTTGGTACATTCTCATATCCATATTTCGCATAATCTTTCTTGGGTTATTTCTTTTGTCTTAACTTACTATTTATCAAAAACATCCCGGGCAGGGACCCATACTTCCTTTCCTTGACATCGTGTTTGCATAGTGTTCTTGATTCGTAGCATATATGTAGGCTTTGAATAAATGCAATCTCGTCCCTTTTCTCCATCCACTGACTCTTCTCGTTGCTTAACATTATTTCTCTACTAGGGACGGGAGCCATATTAAGATAATATTTATCCTTTCCAGGCTTCCAATGCCTATCTTTGTAATACTCATATCTAATTGTACTATTTTAGAGTGCACCATCTGGATGTCTTATAAGGAGATATATCGGCACATTATCCTTCGGAAATGTCAACTAACGCAAATAATCCATCCACTATTTTGGGTTACTCTAACCCCAGTCGGATCCTGATACCCGTCCTTCTCTTATACCATATATTATAGCTCCTATAGGGCATAACTGAGATCAGTGTAGCCAATGGTACATACCTCTGTTACTGTTGAAGATAACTCAAAAGGCTTATATTTCTCTACCTGAGTTGTAAATACTGTTATTCTTCATTAACTGGGCGCCTCGTACCCTTATTCATCTTTCTTCTTTTACTTGTTGAAACTTATACCTTCTGATTCTTTCATTGCTTTTTACCATAAGAGTGGATATGCATTCTTGCCTTAGGGATCCTTATCAAGAAGCTTACACATCTTAGTATATACATGATCTGCTAAATACCTCATCTTTATCCATCATAAGCATGAGGCAAAAATTGAGTTCCTCTGACTCAACTCTTCCATAGCTATATCCCTTACCAATCGTCTTTCTGGATGTAGGAATCATCGTATTATGAATAAGATAGAGTTTAGAAAATTGAGTTCTTACAACTGGTCTCTACCACACGATCTAGAGTAAGAAGAAAGAGTGACAATCCTAAATGCCTTGTAGCCTCATGCTTATAAGTCTGGTGCACTACACACCCATAAACAAGACTCTACTAGACACGGCTCGTAGACTCTCTAGGACAGAACTACTCTGATACCACTTTTGTCACGACCTAAACCTATGGGCCGCAACGAGCAATCGGTACCTTACTTAACCGAGTACGAATATAACATATTTTTCTTATTGTACTTTCGTTGGCAAATGGGCCAACCGGCCGTCATGGGCTAACCAGAATAAACATAGAGGAATACTCAATATAGGATGACCCCAACCTGATATAAAAACTTATACATGTGATATACGGGCCTATAAGGCCAACATGATCATTTGTAAACTCAAAACATAGGCCGGCAAGGCCATAAAAGCATTCGTATACATGACATCTGTCTACAAGACTCTAAGAATACATACTTATCACAAAGGTCGGGGCAGGGCCCCGACATACCAAACAATACACGTCTAAATCATACTGACAAAACAAGCAACACCAGAGCAAATGGAGCGCACTAACATCTTCCGCTGATCTGATGGCCTACTTGGAGGACTCTCGACCTGTCTATCGGAACCTGCAGGCAAGAAACACAGCGTCCCCAGGCAAAAGGGACGTCAGTACGAATAATGTACCGAGTATGTAAGGCACATAAATAAGTACATAACAGACATGAAAGAAATATAGAGTAAATGACTCAACCTGTAAGTCGGGATAACTCTGTAAATCATGAAATAATTATAGTGTCATGCATATGCGTATGAATCACATATCGTGTATAGGTATATGTTTCATAACATCATCAGCCTCTGAGGGCATCCCATCATATCATCTCGACCACTGTGGCCAAAATCATCAACGTATACCAGCTTATTAGGTGGTGGTGCGTATATAACGCCATAACCTTTCCCATATCCCATATACATATATATATGCGTATATAACGCCATCTGGTCATGGGTCAATGTGCATGTATAAATGCATGAAATGCATATGAAATACACTAATAAAATCTCTCAGTACGTCATAAGACCATTATATCTCTGATTAATATCATGAAATAAACTTTACCAACTTACGTCTTTTTGAGACCCATGAAATAAACTTTACCAACTTAAGCATCTCTAATATTTCTATGAATAGAGTCATGTATGGAAATTGTGCATTTTCTCGTTTCGTTTGTATCGTATGGATCATGCCAAAAGAAATAGGGGATAGCCTTAATATACCTGGAGTAGGGTAAAATCCGTATGATATTTTTAGAAAAGATTGCACCGTACTCCTTTAGAACCGCAATATTTTACGTTGCTACGGTTCTAACAATTCTCTTTGGAATTGTTTGGTTGCAAGAAGTTTGGTTGAAATCTTGTAAGAATTGCTTGAAGATCCTATCTTGCATAAGACATACATTTGAGACAAATGTTTGTAACGTACAAACACTCACATTTTTTGAATGCACATAGAAATGGATTTGTGACTTTATTGAATTGGAGAAATCTTCTAAAGCTTTTTACTAAAGAACGTTACCCCTTTTATATACTTTGTGAATTTAGAGCTTTTTATGGCTTAGCCAAGAATTTCTTTCAAAGTGACACCTAGCAAGGTTATCTAAGAGTCACTTAAAGACTCTTATGTTGCTGCCACGTTTTGGGAGGATATCCTTATCCAATAATTAACCATTAATCCTCTTACTTAATTGTTAATCTCCCATTATCAAATAATTCACATAACTAGGAATTATCTCCAACTACTTAAAATACTACCAACTTTTAATACCCTCTGTACACCTTACTATCATGGTCATGTGATACCTTGTATGGCCCTAGTCTATAAATACCGGGTATTTTAGCTTGGGCTGTATTTTATCCCAACCTGACAAACTTTGACGAAATTCATTTTTTTCGATTTACTTACCCTCTCACCTTCACGAATTTACTCATCACTTATTTGAAATAGCATAATACTTATAATCCCAAAATAATCTCAATCCCAAACTTACACCGATTAACTTATGACGAAACTTTAACACTGACATCTCTCACAGAGGCTATATCTGGGAAGTCTCTCACTATCGAAACTGACTCAACAATAGGAGTATCAACACTGACATCTCTCACAGAGGCTAGATATGCATCACACTCATTCTCAGCCATCTATTGAGCCTTTAGAAAGGATACAGCCCTGCTATGAATATAATTCAATGTACCGTTCGACTCTAACTGCAGCAAACCTAGCATAACCAGTGTCACAATCTTCGCATGACAGTTCAGAATAGCATGATAGGGAGACAACTATTTCATGTCCCAGATCACATCAAAGTCTACTATATGGAGTAGCAATAGAGCAACTCTTGTCTTGAAACCACCAATAACGACTAAACACGACCTATACATATAGTCCATAATAATAGAATCTTCCACATGCGTGGGCACATACATAGAAGAACTCAAAGAATCACGAGATATATCCATATACAGAGCAAAGTAAGATGACACATATGATTAAGTGGATCTCGGATCAAATAAAACTGATGCATCCTTATGACAAACCCGAATCATATATATGATGACTGCGTCTGATGTGACTGCTTCTATCATACCCAAAAAAGCATAGAATCTAGCTTGGCCTCTCCCTCTAGGGCGACCTCTACCCGCCTGACCCCCACTCCTAGCTGGCTATGCAGGTGGAGTGGTAACTAGAGCAACAACCATGGCAGGTGAAGTCTATGGATAAGATGGAATCAGAGGAGCTTGAGTGGTCTCTGGAGGTGCACCTCTCCTGAGTTTGTGGCAGTCCCTAACCATATGTCAGGTATAACCACACTTAAAGCAAGCTCTCGGTGGGCGTGGTTGCTAAAATCGGCCCTGGCCTGGTCGGCTAGATCGACTGCTAAAAGCATTTAGTGCAGGATGTGTACTTGATAGTGGTTGAGCATACTTTGCAACTTGAGACCTCGGAATACACGGAGTACCACTAGAAGCTAGAATTGCTGAATGAACTGGACGGCTCACATAGCCTCTACCATGATGGGCTGCAGCTGGGACGCGGGAACCACTATATCTTCCAGAATCTCGAGACCTCTTGGCCTCCCTATCCTCTCTCTCATGGCCCTACATACCCTCCAACCTCCATGCAATCTCTACCAGCTGCTCATATAGAGTATCTGTCTCCAACTCTCGAGCCATGCTGAATCTAATATCATAGTTGAGCCCCTCAATAAATCGGCAGACTCGCTCTTTGATTGTAGAAACAAGGGTAGGCGCATGTTTGAACAACTCACTAAATCTGATGGCGTACTTTGACACTGTCATAGTACACTGGCATAGTTGTTTAAACTTCGTGTGCCATGCATCCCGAAGGGTTTGGGGAACAAACTTTCTCAAGAACATCTCTGAAAATCGAGTCCATATGACTGAAGCTGCATCAGCTGGGCTACCCTCATCGTAAGCCTCTCACCACTGATACACTGCTCCTCACAGCTGGAATGTAGTAAAAATAACTCTTCTCGTCTCCATAATACTATGGTGCGGAGAATACGGTTGTACTTCTCTATAAAACCTCGTGCATCCTCTGTGGCTAGGTCGTTGTAAGTAGGAGGATGATACTTCTTGAACCTCCCAAGTCTTAGTTACTCCTCCTCAGATGCCACTTTCCTAAAATCGGGCTTAACCGAAACAACTGGATGTGCTGGCATAACCTCCGGGACCTGATCGACATAGACCCACAAATCTGGAGTACGGGCTGCGGGAGTATGAGCTCCTCCCCCAGCCTGAGATGTGGCTGGTTCAAGTGGAATCAACCCCGCCTGAGATAGAATACCGAACATGCTCAAAAGTTATGCTAGGGTTTCCTAATGTGCAGGGGTGACAACACGCGCCTCGGGTGCCTGTCCGCCAACCGGAGCTACTAGTGGCTCCTCAGTCGCTGCTCGGGCAGGTGCTCTAGCTACACTATGTGCCTCTCATGTGCCTCTGCCTCTGCCCCGACCTCGGCCTCTCGCAGCTCCAGCGGTGCGTGTCCTCACCATCTGTGGGAGAATAGAAAATCAAAGATTCAGATTTCGAAGTCAACCAATTCGCACGATAAGGACTCAAAAAAATGGAATTCTTCTAACAGTTTTGTAGCCTCTCGAATATAAGTACAGATGTCTCTGTACCAATCCTCAAGACTCTACTAACCCTGTTTAAACTATTAAACTATCATAATAAATCTCAATATCACAGCTGACAAATAATTCCCAAAATCTAGTGAAACTGAGTCATAAGCTCTATAGAATATTCTAAAACGTCAACAACAACACTATCTGATAAAGGAAATAACATAAATGGGAAGATAATGGAAGGTGGCTCCGAAACTTGCGGGCGTTGGGAATGTATGCCTTGAAGTCTCCCGAAAGCAGCTAACAATCAATCTCTAACATCCAACACCGGTAGACATACCTGAATCTGCACAAAAGATGTGTAAAAGCGTAGTGTGACTACTCCACAATGGAACACAGTAAGAATCAAGCCAAACCTTAGTATTGTAGTGACGAGGCCAGGTCCAGAAATGTACTAGGACAAGATAAGCAGAGTAAAAATATTATAACGTGAAGTAATGGAAAGCAATGAAATGAATGATAACAAAGCAGTTTGTTAATGTAAATTAATGACAGAATTGTAAGAAACAAGGCAAAAAGAAGGAAGCAAATAATGAGAACCACAAATAATCAATTACAGACAAAACTAGTAAGACAAGGAAAATAAAAGCAACAAGAACTGATCAACCAATAACTCTTTTCAATATGAAATGTACAACAAGAATCACAACTGAGGTACTGCCTTGTATTCACAATTTCAATTACAATATTTACTTCTACCATCGCATGAGCCTTATATTTAGTTTTAAAAATCATTTTTTTACGAAATAGCTACACGTGTTTTAACCCACCTTATTACACCGCGTGGTTTCAAGTAGTTCCCCTATTATCAACACGCGTATCAAGCCCACTTTATCGCACCGCATGCATATCAACTCCTAGCCTTCTATCATCGCATGCGTATCAAGGTCACAACATAATCACAACTCACACCACTAGTGCCCATATTCCACAACTTGCCAAAAGAATCAACAATACCAATGTTTACATAACAAATAGCCCATGGCTCAACCACAATGTGTACAAAAATCTCAACAACAACAAAATGAATGTTAGTTGCTCCACAAAAAAGATATATCAACAATTAACAACTTCACCTCAATGTGATAACGACGTTTACAATTTCAACACCAATAACTCAGCAAGAAGATATTCCATGAAATAATAACTTCAAGTAAAAGTAATTCAACAATTTAAGAGTTAACAAGACAATAAGGGAGGCAATAACTTCAACTAAAGCATATAAGAGAAAATAACAAATAAGAGGTAGAGCTAGTGTTAACAAGGTCAAATAGCGCATGTAAGGGTAGGTTAACACATGTAAGAGTAGATTAACAATGAGGGATATAACATGTTATGGTAATTCAATTAAAGTCATGGAAAGAGTGTAAATAACCTAAACCGGTCAATTACCACATATAGCCCATGTACCACTCGTCACCTTGCGTATACGGCTTCTACATAACACAAATGGCACAAACAACCCAAATCATAAGAGGTAGTTTCCCCCACATAAAGATAGGCAAGATACCTACCTCAACTAGGCCAACTCAACCCTCGAAAATAGCTTTTCCCCTAAAATTCACCTTCAAACGTCTAAATTCTAACCAAAAGTGACTTAATACCATCAAATAATGCAAGGGGAAACAATTACAATAGCTAAAGCTTTGATCTTTATAAAATTCCCAAAAAGTCAACAAAAGTTAACCCCAGGCCCGCCCGATCAAAACCCGTGTCCAAGGGTAGATTCCACCTACCCATAATCCCACGAGTCCATATATGTGGTTTGTTTCAAAATTCGAGTCCAAATCGACTCTCAAAACTCAAATTCTCATTTTTCAAAACTTAGGCCAAATTTCTCAAATTTTTACTTTGATTCACATAAATTTGATGTTAAATCTAACATATAATCATGAAATATAGGTGGAAATTGATTAGAATCACTTACTCAATGTTTGTAGATGAAAATCCCCTCTCCAAATTGCCTCCTACCGAGTCTAGGATTATAAAATATGAAAATGAGACTAAAATCCCGACTTTCAAACCTTTTGTTCAGTTGGAGGCATGGCAATTGCGAAGGATGCCTCACAAATACTGCACTGACAGCCTATGTGGGAAGTTGCAAATGCGACATGGGCTTTTCAGTTCCGAAGCCTGCTTCCCTCGCAAAAGCCACAAAAATATCGCAAATGCGAAACTACCCCTACCAAGGTCAACTTTGCAATTGTGACCCAGGCATCACAATTGCAATACCTGTGATTTGCCTGCTAAGGTCACAATTGCGATGATGGTGTTCACAATAGTGACATCAGAGGCATCAACACACCAGCAATTCAGATTCTGTCCAAAACCATTCCGCAACGCGTCTGAAACTCATTTGAGCCCTCGGGGATCCAAATGAAACATCCACACAAGTCTAAAAAATCATACAAACTCGCTCGCACGATCAAAACACAAAAATAACATGTAGAACTACAAATCGGACACAAAAATGCATGAATTTAAAAGTAAAGTTCAAGAACCTCTAGAATTGCAACTAGGCTTGCGAATCCTATAAAATCAACTCCAAGTAGCACCAAATTTTGCAGTCAAGTTCTAAAAAGCATAACAGACCTATTTCAATTCCCAAAACCAAATTCTGAACCCGATAGCCAAAAGTCAACCTACGGTCAAACTTCTAAACCTTACATTGTCAATTTTCGACAAAACAACTCAAATTAACCTACGGACTTCCGAATTTGGTTCCGTGCATACGCCCAAGTCCAAAATAACGATACAAATCTATCAAAGCCATTGAAACACCGTTTAGGGGTCAGTTTCACAAAAGTCAATGCTTGGTCAACATAATTAACTTAGGCTTTTAAGCCAAAACTTAAAGGGTCCAAAACAACCCAAAAACTTTACGGAACGAAACCAATCAACCCTTGTAAGTTATAAAATCAAAATTACACATGTGTGATGCATCAAAAGGGGAAACGAGGCTCAATTACACAAAACGACTAGTCGACTCGTTACAAATACTAACAAACGGCACGACATCACCCTTCGTGCTTTTACTCTCATCCTCACAACATAATATAATAACTAGCACGGAGACACCGTTCATGCATATCCTATATTTATCTCAGGCATGGTAACATCCTTCATGCAACGATATCAATATATAAAGAAAGCACGAAAACACCCTACGTGCATAATCACTTTCCCTCACAAGCACGAAAATACCCTTCGTGCAATTCACTCTTCCTCACCAAGCGTCACATATAACACAGTACCAAGAAATGTGGGAAGCATAAACAACATCAAGGATAAATATTTGAACATAACACGCCATATGAGAATTTACCAACACCTTGGCACCATATAACAAATCAATAATTCAATAATCTTAACGCCTAATATCTCAAAAATCTTAACACAGATAATGACATGGATAAGATAAATCAAAGATTACACAATCTATATAGACCATGGAAGACATAATACATAAAGCAACATGGTAGAAATAAAGTTAACCTTGTATATTTGTCGCCCCAAACACATAGATCACGTAGCAAATATACTTAATTACACTGTAATTCCCTAAAATAAAGGTTAACCAAGATACTTACCTCTTTTTAGAATAAGATCAATAATCCAATATGGCTTTTTCTTTAGAACAAGCCTCCAAACCACCCTGAATCTAGTCAAATATTACTTAAATAAGTCAAAACAAGCATTAGGAACTACACTAGTATCAAAAAGGTTCGATATGTATCATATTTGAAAAAGTCAACCCAGGCGCACGTGGTTGAAATCTGAAATTAAGACCAAATTTCGATTACCCATTCACCCACGAGTCCAAAATATGAAATTTGTTACGAGATCCGACCTCAAAATTATAAAATCCTAAATTTTTACTCTATGAAATATTATATTTAATAGTGAAAATACATGAAAACGTAATGAAAATTGATTAAAAACAAGTTAAAGTTAGTAACCTATGATGTTGGGAAGAAATGGCTTTCCAAAGTTGCCTCTATGTGGAGACTAGGTCTCAAAGATGGAGTAAACTGAGCTAAGTCCTGAAATCCCAACTGTAGGTATTGCAATTGTGATGTTCACAAAAGCGAACCACTGATCGAAAATGCGAACAATGCGAATAATTCTTGAGCCCCTCTGATGTCTCAAATGTGACATATTAATCGCAAATGCGGGCACTAGGGACCCTCGCAAATGCAAAATGAGCTCTGTAAAAGCGAAGCAGTCCCCTCCACAAAGTCGCTAATGCGACATGAGGCTCACAAATGCGATGTCCGACCACCTTGCTAAAGCGGCCAACCTTCGCAAGGCTGCCCTGCATCTATCCAGCACCACGAATGCGACCTCGCACTTGCAAATGCATGGTCTCCAATACCAGCAAATCCATCCTTGCCAATACAGTCCGTAGCTCGTTCGAAACTCATCCAAGCCCATACGGGCTCCAATCCAAACATCCACATAAGTATAATAACATCATACGAAATCGCTCGTAAGCTCAAATAATCTAAATATTTAAAATCAAGAACCAAGCACCAAAACTCAAAGAATTGCATATTTCAAACTTCAAAATTTTAACTTTTCACATTAAGCGCCGAAACAGCCTCGGGTCACCCGGAACCCAAATAAAACATGCGTACAAGTCCAAAATTAGCATACGAAGCTACCAGAATCGTCATAACATCGACCCGAGGTTGTTTACCAATAATTTTGACCGTGGTCAACTCTAGCCATTTTCAAGGTCAAAAAACAAGTTTTATTTAAAACATCACAGCTAGACTTTGCAGAAATCAACACAGATCATGTACGCAAGTCAAAAATCATCAAATAGCAATAAGAAAAGTCCCAAGTCATATAAAAGGGAAGCTAGTACTCAAAACACAGATTGGGTCATTACATTCTTCACCTCTAAAAGAAATATTCATCCTCGATGGGACATAGAAATGTACCTGTGCTGGTAAAAAATACGGATATCTACTCCTCATATCGGACTCGGACTCCCAAGTAGTCTCTTCAGTTGGCTGCCTCTCCAACACACTTTCAAAGAAGGATTATCCTTAGATCTCAGCTTTCTAACCAACTGATCTGAAATGTCCTCTAGTTGTTCCTCATAAATCAAATCCTCATCAAGATGCACTGCGCTGAAGTTAAAAACATGTGACCTATCTTCATGGTATGTTTGAAAATGAAAACATGAAATAGTGAATGTACCCCTACTAGGTTAGGAGGCAATGCAAGCCGATAAGCAACCTTTCAAACTCTCTCCAAGATCTTAAATGGGCCAATAAAACTCCGGCTCAATTTTCCCTTCTTCCCAAATTGCATCACGCCCTTCATATGCGAAACTCAGAGAAGAACCTTCTCACCCTTCATGTAAGTCACATCACGAACCTTCCTATCAGCATAACTCTTTTGTGTGGATGGTGTTGTACGAAGCCTTCCTGAATCAACACCTTCTCCAAAGCATCACTAACTAAATTTATGCCTATTAATCTAGCCTCACTGGGCTTAAACTATCTAACCAGAGAATGACATCGTCTGCCATATAAGACCTCATACAGAGCCATTTGGATACTAAGACTGATAGTTATTATTTTAGGAAAATTTCGCTAGAGGTAGAAACTAGTCCCTCGGACCTCCGAAAATGATAGTGCATGCCCTCTACATATCCTCCCAAATATAAATGGTCCGCTTGGACTAACCGCCCATTTGAGGGTGAAACACAGTATAAAACTCAACCTGTGTGCCAAACTCACGTTGTACAGCTCTCCAAAAGCGTGAAGTGAATTGCGTGCCACTATCTGAAATGATAGAAACGGGCACACCATGCAGGCAAATAATCTATCTGATGTAGATCTGAGAACACCGCTATGAAGGTTAGGAAGTCATCAGCGGGATGAAATGCGCGGACTTGATCAACTAGTCCATAATGGCCCAAAAAGCGTAATACTTCCTCAAGGTCCGTGGTAAGCCTACCATAATGTTTATAGTGAGGCGCTCCTACTTTCACTTCATTATCACCAAATGCTAGTCAAATCACCGGTTTTCTGATATTCATAATTCACCTATTGAATATTCAAACACCGAGATATATATCCAAAAATGTCTTTCTTCATCTTCCGCCACCAATAATGCTTATTCGAATCATGATACATCTTCGTGACACCTGGATGAATAGAATACTATGAACTATGAGCCTGACCAAGGATTAACTCTCTCAAACCATCAAATTTTGGAACACAAATCTGGCCCTGAAGTCGCATAACACCATCACTTTGAATCTTCTTGCACAATGTCTTTCAACACCGACAAGTGAGGATAATCGAACTGGCGAGCCTTGATGTGCTCTAACAAAGACGATTGCGCCACAAACAAGCAAGAAACCTACTAGGCTCCGAAATATCCAACCTCACGAACCTGTTAGCCAAAGCCTGGACATCTATGGCTAATGGTCTCTCTACTGTCGGTATAAACTTCAAGCTACCCATGCACTCCGCCTTCTTACTCAAGGCATCAGCCACCATATTACCCTTCCTAGGATGATACAATATTGTGATATCATAGTCTTTTAATAACACTAACCATCTTTGTTACCTCAAATTAAGATCCTATTTCTTGAATAGATGTTGGAGACTCTGATGATCAGTGTAGAACTCAAAATGCACGCCGTATAAGTAATGCCTCCAAATCTTGAGCATGTGCAAAATGGTTGCCAACTCCAAATCATTCACAAGGTAGTTCTTCTTATGGACCTTCAACTAACGATATGCGTAAACAATCACTCTACCATCGTGCATCAATACCACGCCACGTCTAATATGCAATGCATCACAATACAAATTGTAAGACCCCAAGCATGTAGGCAACACTAACATTGAGGATGCAGTCAAGACAGTTTTGAGCTTATGAAAGCTCTCCTCACACTTATCAGGCCATTTGAAAAGAGTGCCCTTCTGAGAAAACTTGGTTAATTGGGATAAGATAGATGAAAACCCCTCCATGAAACAGCGATAGTAGCCCGCCAAACCCAAGAAGCTCTGCATCTCTATAGATGAAGTAGGTCGAGGCCAATTCTCAAATGCCTCAATCTTATTGGGACCCACCTTGATACTATATGAAGATACAACTTGACCCAAGACGGAAACTATGTCCAACCAAAACACACACTTCAAAACATTGGCATATAGTTGATAATCTTTCAAAGTCTAAAGTACAATTTGTAGGTTCTGCTTATGCTCCTCTCTACTACGATATTCAACCATAAAATCATCAATGAAGTTAGTCACAAAGGAATCCAAGTAAGGCTTGAATACTCGGTTCATCAAATCTATGAATGCTACTGAGGCATGAGTCAAACCAAATGATATCACCAAGAACTAGTAATGATCATAGCAAGTCCTAAAAGCTATCTTAGGGACATCTGATGCCCTAATATTTACCTCACGGTAGCCAGATCTCAAATCAATCTTGAAAAATAACTTAGCACCTTGAAGCTGGTCAAATAGTTCATCAATCCTAGGCAACAGATACTTGCTCTTGATGGAAACCTTGCTCAACTACCAATAGTTAATGCACATCCTCATCGATATGTTCCTCTTCTTAATAAACAATACCAGCGCACCCCAAGGTGAAACACTCGATCTAATGAATTTCTTATCAACAAAAGCCAGTAACTGCTCTTTCAGTTTCTTCAACTCGACTGGAGCCATACGGTACGGTGTAATAGAAATGGTATAAGTGCCCGAAACCAAATAAATGCAAAAGTAAATATCCATATTGAGTGCCATACCAGCAAATCTGCAGGAACACCTCTAGAAACTCCGTCACAACAAGTACCGAATCCATAAGAGGAAACTCCCCACTAGAATCTCATATGTAAGACAAATACGCTAGACACCCCTTTTCAAAAGTAGGTTGAGCCTTCAAATACGAAACTGCCTTACTAGTGGAATGACTGAGAGCCCCCTTCCACTCTAATCTAGGTAACCCCGACATATATAACGTCACAGTCTTGGCATGACAATCCAAAATATTGTGATAGGGGGATAACTAATCCATACCAGGAAAACAAAAGATCCATTATAGTATCGAGACCATTAATAGTAATGACGCAAGACCGGCACACCCGAACTACTATGGAATGTTACACCCCATTTTTTATGTTGGAATGTGTCTTAAGTGAATCAATATAAGGCAGAGAGTTTACGGACCTTTACAAAGATAATGATGGGTTAAAATAAGTGTTAAGGAAGTATCGTGAGGGTTAGAGGCTAAGCAAATCAAAGATGTCGTAACCCGTACTCTTGGAGTAAAACTAAGAGTGCTTAATATTCTAAGGAGGTCGTATTTTAAGGTAATTGAATAATATAATATTCGTATGTTATGTTTTGAAGTTAAACAAGTTGTAAAACAAAAGTCGACAAAAGGTGTCGCAAGATACATTCATAATTTTACTGAAATTTTGGACTAATTTCACTGAGCATTTCTCTAAATATACTTGGATTTTAAGGGGTTATCCACCCACAAAATTTAAGATCTACTAGTCTAGTTTCGAACTAGTTAAACCGTTTACCAATGTGACATCAAAGTAGAGAGATATCCATGTTTTAGCAAGACTATGCAAGAAGCTCCATATGGGACCCACTTAGGAGGTGGTCGACCTACTTCATTTTAAAAATGATTTGGACAACTATTCTTGTTAATTTTCGAACTAATCAGACCCTATACTCCTACTAATCCTCATAAACAGATTCTAAAGGCTTAAGAGTGATTTCTAAGGTAAACCACCAAAATCTAACATCAAGAACCCCACAAAGGTAGCGGAAAGTTCTTCTATCATGTTGTTGTCTCATTAAGGGTTCTTTTGGTTGAATAAAGCTTCAGTGCACAGGTTACTCTTGCTGTGTAAGGTAAGATTTTCTTCTTTATACTTGTGCTTAAGCTTGTTCTATCTTGGTAGTGTTCGTTAGATACGAAATATTGGAAAAAACTCGAAAATAGGTTGAAGTAATTTTGTATTGTATTGAGGGTTGTTGTAAGCTAAGTATAGCTTGGATTTCGACTTGAAGCTACTGTAAGAGGTAAGTATATTGTTTTATTGCTTTTTCTTAAGTTTATCTTGATGCTTATCGAGTTAACTGGATGAGTTAGACATGAACTAGTGAATAAAGTTGCTGACTGCGGATAGTTGGATTTGTGAACTGTTTTCTTGTTATAAATATATGCTATAAGGATGAAATCATTGATGAATGACTTAATTATCATGATACAGATATATTTAAGTTAAAGTAAGAAGTCTATAAAGGGTGATATGGGGTATATGGGTTTCAATTAGAGCTTGCCATTTGTCGTAAACTAGTTGTGATTTGTTGTTGTTATATAGTGTCTTGTTATTGATATTTATGGATGCTAGACTGCTCTGGTTGTTGTTGTTGGTATATGTTACTGGAGGAGTCCCTTGTTACTAGGGATATGGTTCCCAAATTTACGTAAATGAGCTACTAGCTTAAGTTATGGACTTACCCTTTGCTTAGTAGTGATTAAGAATCTCCTTATTCTATTGTAGATTAAGCTGAGGACATGGTTAAGGTATGTTAAGGCTAAACCTTTAATTCATTTTTGCATGACCCTGTAACTAAACACGTTTGATAACATGGCATAAAGAGATGTTCGTGTTCCTGAATTTATGTACATTATTCTAGTCTCGTATGTTATAGTATTCTCCCATATCAGGACTTTATACTCAGTTAAGTATTGTCTTCTTCCAGTCAAGAGAGCATAGGGTCTATATGTATAGAGTATTACAGAATTCTCACCACCACCAAGCTATAATTGGTGGGAAGGCCCCTATTGGGCAACCTCAGATTAGGTGGTAAGTTTTATATTAAGCCTAGTATGTCGAATGCGTATTAACGAGCCTACTACGGCCGAGCGTGAAACGTACCAAGCCTAGTATGGCCGAGCACCTATGATCGAGCGTAATAAGATCGAGCAGTTACATGTACCGAGCTATATAGGGATAGAGAGCTATTTTACTTACTATATTGGGAGAGTTGAGTCAGTATCAGCGGGTAAGTATATTTTAAGATCATCTTTGACTCCCAGTTACTTTCACTTATTATATTATCATTTAAGTTTCAACTATTAGTTATTCTATTGCCTTAATACTTGATACATTATTTTGAACTGATGTCCCTTTTGCTGGGGATGCTGCATTTCATGTCTGCAGGTCCTGATACACAACCAAATTGACCTTCCCAGTAGATAGAGGCAGACATCAGCTTGATTGGTCAACTCCACTCCCCCGGAGTTACCAGGTCTATACTTCAATGTCCATTTTATATATACAGGTTTGATAGGTAGGTCGAGGCTCTGTCTTGACCATGATACAGTTCCAACAACAACAATGAACCCAATGAAATCCCACAGGTGGGGTCTTGGGAGTGCTCTAGAGGCTTGTAGACGAGTTCTGTTTAATTTATATGTCAGTATTATGGCCTTGCCAATCCAATGGACATGTTCAGTTTGGTATTACTAGTTGTAGATGTTCATGGCGGCCACGTCGGCCTTGATTAGTATTGTCAACTTGTAGGTAGGCCTCGTCAATCTAAGTTGAGTGTTATCCCTCAAGAGTTCATAGTTACAGAGTGGTTTGCTCAGGCCAAGTATGGCACCGGGTTTCGGCCACGGCTCGCCAAGTTTGGGACGTTACAGGAATCTCTAGCCTATGTAGATACCACAATAGGGACATCAAGATAATCACGAAGCATACTCAAATGAAAAGCAAAATACAAAGACACATAAGAATATGTATAAAACTGGATCAAACAATATGGAAGCATCTTTATGACAAACTGAGATAATACATGTAATAATTGCATCACACGACTCCTCATTGGGCCTACCCAAAAATGCATAACAACGAGGTTGAGGTCCACCAACCAATATTCCATCTCTAGGACCTCTCACTAACTGGCCTCCACCTCTAATGAGCACCCTATTATGGCATACTGCTCTGCGACCTAGGGCAAAATCACGCAACATGCCTTAGATGCCCACATAAATAGCAAGCCTTTTGCTGATGTGGCTGCTGAACCTGGAGCTACCACTGACAACCCAAATAACCACCTTAGTAACTCTCTATCGGAGTTGCACTAATGGGAGCTGGAGGTGCACTGTATGCTAGCTACTCGGTCATGCTACCTTACTAAAGGTGCTCGAAGTGGCTGTGCAACTTATCTCTGTGAGTGAGGGGAATAAATTTCTTCAAGAATAATTGCGAAAACAGACCCCATATTAGAGGCGGTCATCCCGCTTTCCTACCCAACTCTTAAACCTGCCATTACCTCTTGGTGGAACTATGCATCCGTAAGGCTGTGAAATCAACTCCATTGGACTCCACTAGTCCTAGGTTGCGCAAAATCTCATGGCAAAGGTCCAAGAAGTCCCGGGCATCCTCTGAAGGTGCACCGCTAAAGTGAGGGGGAAACAACTTGGTGAACTTATCTAACCTCTTAAGCTTATCAGCCAATCGGCCAAACCACCCCAACTGGTAGAACTCCTGGGGTTGGATAACCATGGGCCATCTGTTCTGGGGTATGAGAAGTAGGATTTTGAACTCCTCCCTTGTTCTGAGAAATGGCTGGTGCCATAGGAAACACATCGGCCTGAGCCATACACTCCATAAAGCCAACCATGCGAACTAAGGCGTCCAGAAGCACTAGGGTAGAAATGAACCCCTCTAGGACCTGTGTCGTTCCTATTGGCTCGACCTGATCTTGAACCTCATCATCTTGAGTTTTTTGGGGCTCAACTATTGGTGCCACTGCTCGTTCTTTAGGAAGTAAAGGAAGGTACTACTAAAGTAAACCACAACTTTTGCTTCTACAAACAACTCTGAACAAACCTTTCAAAGATAATTGCAAAGCAACATAGCCACCAAGTCCTTAGTCCGAATAACAAAATAAAGATCACCAATACCAATAAACGGCATGACATCACCCTTCGTGCTTCTACTCTCATCCTCAGAACATAATATAATAGATAGCATGTAAACACCCTTCATGCATATCTTCTATTTCTCTCAAGCACGGTAACACCCTTCATGCAATGATATCGATATGTGAAGAAAGCACATTAACACGCTTAATGAAAAATCACTCTCCCTCACGAGCACGGAAGCACCCTTCATGCAATTCACTCTCTCATAGCATATGTAGAGTATGTAAGACATAATACATAAAGTAACATGGTACAAATAAAGCTAACCCTACCCATATGCTTATCCCATGGCCCACACATATATACTCATCACCCTGCATATTCTCCGCCTCAAACATATAGATGACATATCAAATAGACTCAATTACACCTTAATTCTCTCAAGCCAAGTTTAACCAAGACACTTACCTCTTTTTGGAGCAAGATTAACGATCCAACACGACTTTCCCTTTAGAACAAGCCTCCAAATCACCCGAATCTAATCAAGTATTACTCAAATAAGCCAAAACAAGCTATAGGAGTTACCATAGTATAAAAAAGATTCGACCTTTATCATATTTGAAAAATCCAACAAAAAGTCTACTCGGGCTCACGTGGTTGAAATTCGAAATTAAGATCAAATCCCGATTGTCCATTCACCCCCAGTCCAAATATATGATATCTTTCGAGAACCGACCTCAATTTGAGGTCTAACCCAAAATTACAAAATCCTAAATTTTGACACAAAACACCTATTTCTACTCTATGAAATCTTAGATTTAATAGTAAAAATCATCGAAAAATGGAAATTGATGAAAAATAATTTAAAGTTACTAACCTATGAAGTTGGGAAGAAATTGCTCTTCGCAATTGCCTCTATGTGGAGTATATGTCTCAATGATGGAGTAAAATGAACGAAGTCCCAAAATCCTAACCTTTTACCCAGCTGCAGGTATCGCAATTGGGAGTTGTTGTTTGAAATTGCGATGTTTGAAAAAGCGAACCAGTGATCGCAAATACGAACAATGCCTAATCCCCTATGATGTCGCAAATACGACATATTCATTGCAAATGCGAATACAGGGACCCTTGCAAATTCCAAATGAGCTTCGCAAAACTGAAGAAGTAACCTATCATATAAGGTCGCAGATGCAAAATCTGACCACCTTGCAAAAGCGATAAAAGCTTTGCAAATGCGAACCTTCCCTTCCCATACCCAGCATCGCAAATGCGAGCGTGAACAGACTCACAAGTGTGAGGTCTGCAGCACCAGCAAATTCCTGTCTTGCCAAAATAGTCCAAAACTCATTCCAAACTCACCCGAGCCACTCGGTCTCCAATTCAAATATCCACACAAGTATAATAAACATCATACGAACTCGCTTCTAAGCTCAAATAATCAATATGACATATAAAATCAAGAATCAAGCAATAAAACTCAAAGAATTTCATAGTTCAGACTTCAAAATTTTTACTTTTCATATTAAGCGCTGAAACGGCGTCGGGTCACCCAAGACCTGTAACGACCCGATCGGTCGTTTTGAGTATTTGCACTTCATTAGATGGTATAAGGGCATGAGTATCTCCGTATATTGTATTATGACTTGTGTGTATTATTTTTTTTGGTTTTAGGGTGTTTCGGAATTAGTTTGGAAGAATTGTTTTCATGTTTGATGTTTTAAGTTGGAAGAGTTGACCATGTTTGACTTTTATGTATTTGACATCGGATTGGAGTTTTGATGGTTCCATTAGATTCGGATAGTGATTTTGGACTTGGGATTATGACCGGATCTGTATTTGGATTTTTCTAGGAGGTTTTAGCACTATTTGGCAAAAGTTAGCAATTTGAATGTTTGGAATGTTCATAAGTTTGATCGGGAGTTGACTATGATGATATCGTGTTTGGATTGTTGTTCTGTTAATTGGAATAGGTTTTTTATGTCATTTGGAACTTGTGTTCAAAATTTAAGTTTATTCCGAGTTGATTTGGTATGGTTCGGCACGAGTTTTGGAAGTTGAAAGTTTAAAAGTTAATTAAGTTTGATTTGAGGCATGATTCATGGAATTGATGTTGTTATATGTGATTTGAGGCATCCAGTAGGTTCGTGTTGTATTTTTGAACTTGTAGGTATATTTAGACGAGGTCCCGAGGGGCTTAGGTGAGTTTCAGGGTAGAATCGGACCATTTTCTTCATGATTGCATTGTTGGTTTTCTACTGTTATCTGATGTCTCTGGTGTTCTTCGTAATCGCGAAGTGTGTTTTGGCCACTGGTAATTTTTTCATTGCGGATACGACATATTGTACGCGTTGCGGAGGTTTGGATTGGTTACTGTTCGCGTTCGCGTGTGGGACACCGCGGGAGCTAGGAGCTGGGGAATTCTTAATCGCGTTCGTGAAGCTTTGGTGTCTTGGGCATTGCGTTCACGTGGCTTTTAAAGCAAACGCGTAGATCATTTTTGTGGCAGTAGCATTTGTTCTTCGCGATCGCGATGGGTATTGTTGTTCAGTGATGATAAATACTCTATTTTCGGACTTTGAGTTATTTCATCACATTTTGAGTTGAGGAGCTAAGATTTTAGCGATTTTGGAGATGATTTTCACCACATGGATTGGGGTATGTGTTTTCTACTTGATTTTGATTATATTCCGTGAGTCCATCTTCGATTTCGGCATTTGATTGATGATTTTCAAAGAGAAATAGGGTTTTTTTTCTAAACGTTCTTAAAGTGAATTTTGGGTTTTGAACATCGATTAGGAGTCAAATTTGAGTAAAATTAGTATGGTTGGACTCGAAATTAAATGGATTGTCGGATTTAGTTAATTTTGTTAGGTTCCAAGGTGCGAGGCCCGGGTTGATTGTTTGGTTGACTTTGAGTTTTGATTAAAGATTCTATCTTTATCGATTGGGTTTGTCTCCATGGCATTATTTCATGTTTTTGAGTTATTTTTGGCTAGTTTCGAGCCGTTCGGAGGTTGATACGTGGGGGATGGTATTTTTAGAGTGTTGTTTAGCTTGCTCAGTATTTGTTTTGACTTGTTAGAGGTATGTATATTATCTAAACTTCATTGAGGCATTAGTTGCCTTAATTATTTATGATAGCTATGTGCTATGGGTATGCGTATGTGTGGGGTTTGAGTCCATGTGCGAGCACCAGGGCATTTATCCGTGCTCGGGGTAGTACTTAGGCTATGATAAGCCTAGAATTAATTGTAAGCTTTAAGCTAATAGTGTTTCTCATATTTATAACATTGTTTTGAACCATTTGAGCCATGCTTGAAGTTACGAAGATACTAATTTCCTGAATAAACTTGGTAATTGCTATTTCTGTGATGAAATTGCTGATTTGAGCTATGATATCACACTTTATACATGCCTACCCTTTAGCGTATTATTATAATAGTCCAAGAGCATGAAATATGATATTTATTCATCATATACATATATTCATTTACACCCGCTTCTATGTGATATGATCTGGATTGGATGCCTGTGACCAAGCAGAGCGGATTGTGTTGTTATGCATGTGACCACGTCGGGCTGATTGTGTTATTATGCTTGTGACCACACTAGGTGAATTGTGTTGTTATGCTTGTGACCATGCCGGGTAGATTGTGTTGTTAAACTAATGACCATGCCGGGTAGATTGTGTTGTTATGCATGTGACCATGTGTACATGCGGATTGTGAGAAACCGACGGGTTTCTTGTTGATGTGAGCTCTAAGAGAGCTGGTGACTATTATACGGATCGAGTTGCATGCCGCAATAGGCCTTATTGCCTTATTGTTAGTTGGATCGAGTTGCGCACCGTAACAAGATGATATTTGGTTATTGCATTTGATCTTTACTTGCAATTTCCTTGACTATTTATCTGATTTACATGCATATCTTCCTTATATGTTTGATTGTTGATTGAGCAGAAAACTTTAAAACAAAGAGTTGTGAGAACCAAGGTGGTTTTATTAATTTGATCATATATCTGTTCCACACTTTTTAAATTTATGAACTGTACAAGTGATAGCGAGTATCACCGATGTTAGTTATGATACTTATTGATTACATGGGGTAAGTTGTACTCATACTACACTTCTGCACCTTGCGTGCAGATTTTGGAGCTGATGTTGCTGTGAAATAGCGAGAGCTTCCATTGAAGATGTACCTGCGTTACAGTTATCGCTTTCACTCGTTCTTGGTTGTTCTAGATTTGAGATTAAGTTTATGTACATTTTAAATAGATGTTGTATCATTTTCTATCAGTTTGTAATTCTAAGTCTTAGTGGCTCGTGACTTGTAGTACTACCAGTACTTAGGTTGTTGTATAAGAGGTTATTAATTTCATTTGGAATATGTTGACTGTTAACTGGCTTACCTGGCGGGTTGGGTTAGGTGCCATCACAAATATTGAATTTTTGGGTCGTGACAGGACCCCAACCAAACACGCGTGCAAGTTCAAAATCATCATACGAAACTAGCGGAATTGTTAAAATATTGATCCGAGGTCGTTTACCAATAATGTTGACTGTGGTCAACTCTAGCCATTTTCAAGTTCAAAAATCAAGTCTTCTTAAATCATTCACATTTAGACTATTCGAAAATTAACATGGACCATGCACGCAAGTCATAAATCAACAAATAGCGTCATAAAAGGTCTCATGTCATAAAAAAGGGGAGCTAGTACTCAAAATAACCTATCGGGCCATTTAGTGCAAAAAGAAAATCTCCACCCTGTCAATGTGCATTACTTAAATGCACCATAGTAATAAAAGAGAGATGGAAAAAGAAAAGAATAGAAAATACGCATTCCTCTAGAGCACATAGCTCTCGGCCACCTCCTTCGGTCTTCCCTTGGTTGAGCAGATGGGCAGCTCTTTATTAGGTTAGGAAATAATTAAGCACATATGCTTGAACAAAAGTATTTTTTAATAGAAATTGAGTCAAGAAAGAAGGCCGCTTAGATACTAGCGAAAAGGAAGATAAGAGATTAATTAATGGAGTCAAAATCAGTGAAATATGACCACCATTTTATTTTGTCCAAATGATAAAATTATTATTTTATGCTGCTTCTGGGGAATAATATTTCATTATTTTTAGCAAAAAACGGAAACTAGATCCTCCAAACAAGTGTCACGTTACTAGAGAAAAGCACATTTAAAAAGACACCAATAAGGTAAGCTTACCCAATTTGTGAATAACATTGTTAGGCATGATGGAGACCTAAAAGAATTTACTTTTCACCAAAAGGGAGAATGTCCTTTCACTCATAACTAAAGAAAGACCTGGCCCTTTTAGAAGTTAATTATAAAAGAGAATTGGATTTTTAGTTGGATATGCACACAGAAGGAAAAGAAAAATTATAGCAGCAGAAATGGCAGGACCTGGTGGTTCTTCGTGCGGGGCATGTAAGTTCTTGAGAAGAAGGTGCGCCAATGAATGCATTTTCGCGCCTTACTTCTGTTATGAGCAGGCAACTAACCATTTTGCAGCAGTTCACAAGGTGTTCGGAGCAAGCAACGTCTCCAAGCTGCTTCTGCACCTCCCGCTGCACTGCCGGAGTGAAGCTGCTGTAACCATGTCATATGAAGCCTTGGCTAGGATGCAGGATCCAATTTATGGCTGTGTCGGTCATATTTTTGAACTCGAGCAGCAGGTTCATATACTCCTTTCTTTTCATTTTATATGGCCATATTTGATTTACAAAATGTCCATATCAAAAATATCGTGAGAACTTGCCGTTACATTCCTATGGTTATAAGAACATATTAATGTCATTGAGGATGAAGTAGGAGGTTTAAAATAAGCGATTCCCAATATGTATAAAAAAATACATTATTCTTTTGGATACATACTAAAAAAGAAAGAATGTAGCAATATCAAGTATCAATTCCTTCAAGCATGTGAATCAGCCGAGCTCTTTATGTTCATGATTATGAATGAAGAATTTTACCTTGTTGCAGGTAGCCAGCCTCGTAGAGGAGATTGAAATCACCGCGAAACAAATGGCCTCCTATGCGGGTGAGGTGCACATGGAGAACACAATTAATACGTTACAATTCTCCTTGGAATGTAATAACATGAACGTAGGAAATAACCATGTGAATCATAGTGTCACATCCCTAGCACATGTCAATGATACATCAGCAAATGAAGCTTTCATTACCCAGATAAATGCACAACTTCCAGAGATAAATGGATTTGACAACTTATTTTCCACTACCTTCTTTGATTTCGTTTTTGAAGGACCAGACCCGATCTGCACTAGCAATCCTTAGTGACTGGCAAAAAAATTTAACTGAAGAAAGTCAAGGTTTTCTTCGCCGGGAGAGTAGAGAAACAGGAAATTCAGGGCTTTTGTCTTGACATCAAAATGAGAATCCTGCACTCAGGCCTTGATATGTTTTATGCTGTATATATAATGATGTTCTTGTAAGTTAGTTTCTTCATTATGTGGTCCGCATTGTTTCTTCTGTTACAATTTCTCATTTAAATGCTTAGTTTAATTATGTCTTTAATTGAATGATTTAACATTCAGATGAATGCCCCTACATTTATTACTTCATAACGTTTAGATGGAAAAAGTTAAGATTTGTTGTTTACCCATAAAACGGTACAGATAAATTTGTTATGTGGTTTATAGACAAGCAAAACTGATTTGATCCAAAAATAATAATGAAATAAGATTAAAAATATGACTTAACAGTTAAAATTGAAGAAAACGACAAGCCTGACTCCAAGCTCGATGTCTCTCAAGACAAAAATGAAAGTAATGTAAAAGAGCAAATAAAGTTGTTTAATTGAGAGCAAAAATGGAATATAGCATATGTTTTTCCCAAGAATTTCGTCCCTTACAATGGCTGTTGAGACTCCTATTTGTAGTTATGTCTAGGGAAACAAGATTCTAGGATCAAGCCTCACTTAAATGATAATAATGTAGGCATTGATAAATATGTAACGACAGGTTATGAATGCAAATATTCTCTGCAATGATCGCTCATTTAATACGAGAGAATATTTCCTTATTGAATGCTATCCGATGACAAATACCCGATCTGCTTACGTTGACTATGTTCCCTTCGGGATCTCCCCCACCTCAATCACAGTTGCCGCGTCCGGTACTTATTGTCACTTCACTTGCCTTTTGTCTAACTTCGGTTTCATGTGTGATGTTATCATTCGACCATTTATTATTAATCAGTTTTACTCTATACAGATAGTCCCCCTGCTTTTCGGTGACACATCTTTGTGTCATCGGAAATATGGTGACGATCCCTTTCTTGGCGGGAAAATTCCTGAACAGTTTCTAACGCTTGAAAGGACGCACGTCTCTTCACATTTAATACCCCGAACATATGTTGCCCCACGATTCAACAAATATTTTTGCCGATTTTTAAGGTCATCATTACCACGATTTTTGCCGTCTATATCTTTACTTCTACTCATCACATTCCTCTTTACTTTCAAAGTTTTAGCTTTCATAGACCCTTCTTCTTCTTTTCTGCTTAAACTTTACAGTTGCTTAGGATGTTTTACATCTTGTTCAACGTTTTTCGAAAAAGTTGACTGCCCCTTGTTACCATGGCTTCTTCTACTGCGTTCTTTAAAAACTCTAGCCTTCTCTTCGGTTGAGGCCCAAAGAAAAACAAGGACGCTGAGGCCGATTCTGAGCCTCCTACTGTAAAGACCATCATACCCAAACACCTGAGTACCGTTAATGACTTCCAAGAGAAGGCTCCATCTGCGTCTTCACGGACTTGGGTTGTTAGTAGGTATCCCTCCTCCATTCGCCCTTTTAGTATTCCTGCAGTGAAGGAGGACTGCAACTATCCTAACCTCAACATCCTCGCTCTAGATATGATAGAGCGAGTTACCTTCACCAAGGAGGGTTTTACGTATATCTATACGTACCCCTGTACCTTGGATTCATTTTTCTTAAGGCCGAATGAAGGGCTCGACCCCGTAATTTTGGAGTTTTGCCACCGGTACTGGGTCAGCTTGGCTCAAGTAGGCCCATCTACATAGAGAACGGTAGCTTGCCTACGCCAGCTGTGCACGGAGACTGGGGAAACCATTACCCTTACGCACATGATGAATCCCCAAAATTTTTCGTGGGGGAGTAATAAACTTCAACAAATGTGGCAACTACCCTATTCTCACCAGCATGGATGATGATAATGATCACGGGTGGATGGAGCGATTTGTCATCATCGCCACTAGGGACATCATCTCGGCCACATCTCCGCCTTTTCCTGAGTCGTGGAACCGTTTTCATAAGTTTTTGATTCATTTCCTTTCTTTGTCAAAAGATTGTTTTCCGTTATTGTTAACCGCTTCATTTCTTTTATTTTAGCTACCTCATGGGAACCACCATGGGATCAAGGCCTGGACCAGTGGGTTAAGAAGAATATGGAAATTACAATGCCAGAATCCCATCGGTGGAAGGAAATGACCCTTAAATATGGATGAAAGGCAAGAAATCATAGTAAACCAAGACTTTCTTCCTTTAATCTTTGCATGAACATAGGTAACTTCCACAGAAAAGTAGCTAACTCCATTATTTGCTTAATTCAGGACATCCGCAAGGTTCTGTAACCTACCCGGAGGTCGACATTTTAACCGACCCCGAGAAGGCCATGAGGGTGCTATAAAGTACCCTTGCTCAAAGCAGTGCACGCGGACCTGCTTCTGGTGAAGGTGCTTCCTCTCGGAGTCCCCAGCAAGAGAACAAGCAACCAAAAAGGCAATGTTCTTCCTCGGCTGGGGCTCAAAATAAGAAACTAAAGAATGCAATAACCGAGCCGGCCATAGTGGTTGTTGTTGAGGATGAGAGGGAAAAAGAGTTCAGTACATACTTTCAGTATTG
The DNA here is from genome assembly GCF_000715075.1 of Nicotiana tabacum. Lineage (NCBI taxonomy): Eukaryota > Viridiplantae > Streptophyta > Magnoliopsida > Solanales > Solanaceae > Nicotiana > Nicotiana tabacum. Next base: position 66,155,821 of record NC_134092.1, read on the forward strand.
ACAGGATCCATCAATAGTAATACCTTTTTTGGTGAGTCACGTTCCAATTGCTGGGCACTTTGACACCATCTTGATTTTCCAATTCGTACGATCATTTACCGGTGACGGCTGATACCCGATAGGGACCTGCCCATGTTAGACCCAGCTTCCCAGCATTGATTTCCCGAGTGCTCTGAGTCACCTTTCTCAGGACCAAGTCTCCTACTTTGAAGTAGCAAAGATTGGCCCTCCGATTATAATATCTTTCCATCCTTTGATTTTGAGCCATCATCCTCACGTATGCCAAGTCCATGTGTCCCTGTGTTCATCGAGCAAATTCATCTTCACCAGCAACTCCTCATTGTTTGCTTCTTCATTTGCTCGGAAAAACCGCAACGTTGGCTCTCATACTTCCATCGGTATCAAAGTTTCCGTGCCCTATACGAGAGAGAAAGGTGTTTCTCCCGTGATTGATTTTTCTGTTGTCCGGTATGCCCCTAGCGCACCCAGTAACGCTTTGGGCCACTTTCCTTTAGCAGCTTCTAACCTCTTTTTGAGGGTTTGGATAATTACCTTATTGGTTGACTCCGCCTGTCTATTGGCGCTCGGATGGTACTATGAGGACGTAATCCTCTTGATTTCAAATCTTCCAGGAATTTTGTGACTTTTGAGCCTATGAACTATGGTCCGTTGTCGTAGGAAATCTCCTTCGGTATTCCGAATCGGCAGATTATGCGGTCCCATAAGAAGTCGACTACTTCGCGCTCATCAATCTTTTGGTATGGACATGCTTCAACCTATTTTGTGAAGTAATCATTTAAAATTAAAAGAAATCTTTCCTTTGAGGGACCCGGCGGTAGTGGATCAAATATATCCATCCCCCATTTCATGAATGGCCATGGGGACAATACTGAATTCAAGAGTTCCGCCGGTTCGTGTACCAACTGTGCATAGCATTGACATTTGTCGCATTTCTAAACAATCATCTTTGCGTCTTGTTCCATCGGGGGCTAATAGTATTGTGCCCTAACCAGCTTTAGTATCAATGAATCTGCACTTGAAATGGTTCCCGCAAATTCCTTCATGGACTTCTCTCATCACGTAGTCTACCTCCGAGGATCCTAGACATAGGGCCAATTGGACTTGGTATAACCTCTTACATAATTTCCCATATATGAGGAAGTAACGAGCCGCTTTTGTGCGCACTGTCTGGGACGCCCCAGGTCTTTGGGTAATTTTCCATGTCAAAGGTATTCAACGAACTTATTCCTTCAGTCCCAGACTAGGTTGGTTGAATTAACCTCGCAGTAACCAGCCACATCCAATACCTAATGTAGAACCTGAACGATGGTTTCAGAGTCAGATCCTTTCATCTCCGTAGATGACCCCAAATTGGCCAGTGCATCTGATTCCACGTTCTCTTCTCTCGGAATGTGTATGATCCACCATTCTATGAATCGTGCAAGTAATTCTTGAACATTGTTCACATACTGTTGCCTGCGTTCTTCCTTTGTATAATAAATCTTGTACACTTGGTTTACTACCAGTTGGGAATCACATTTGATCTCGATGACCTCGGAGCCAAGTCCCTGGTCAAGTTCAAGTCTTGCAACCAAAGCCTCATACTCGGCTTCATTGTTAGTTAACGGAATAGTCTTAATTTCCTGCCTTAAGGTTTCTCCTGAGGGTGTGACAAGAACTACCCCGAGATCGGACCCTTTTACATTTGAAGCTCCATTTCACAAACAAGGTTACTACTCTTGATGTAGTTTCGGAAACCAGAACTACCTCTTTAGCAGCTAAGGGCATTAATCCGGGATAGAAATCGGCCACAAAGTCGGCCAAAACTTGTGACTTGATCGCAGTCCTAGGCTTGTACTCGATGTCGAACTCACTAATAGCGACTGCCCATTTGGCCAAGCGGCCTAACAACTTAGGCTTGTGAAGAACATTCCTCAAGGGAAAGGTTGTCACAATGTCTATTTAGTGGCATAAAAAATTAGGCCTATGCTTTCTAGAGGCAACTATGAGAGCTAAGGCCAGCTTTTCGAGGTGCGGATAGCGAGTCTTCGCTTCGACAATATTTTACTAACATAATAAACAGGAAACTATGTACTTTCTTCTTCTCGGACTAAAACGGTGCTTACCGCTACATCCGAGACCGCTGGATGTATTAGCAACCGCTCGCCTTACCTCGGTTTTGATAGTAACGGGGGGCTTGATAGGTACCGTTTCAAGTCCTTCAAGGCCTGTTGATATTCCGGAGTCTATTCAAAATTGTACTTCTTTTTGAGAAGTGAGAAGAAGTGATGGCATTTTTCTAATGCTCTCGATATGAACCTGCTTAAGGCTGCTAACCTACTCCTAACCAAAAACCCCATGAATTTTCCGGAGCAAACCTCGAACGTGCATTTTTTAGGTTGAGTTTCATGTTATGCTTCCTCAAGATATCGATGGTTTCTTGGAGGTGTTTCAGATGATCTCCTGCATTTAAAGACTTGACTAACATGTCGTCAAGGTATACTTACATAGTTTTGCCTATTTGATTTTTGATCATTTTATTCATGAGCCTCTGATAACTGGCTCTGGCATTCTTAAGCCCAAATGACATCACTTTATAATAATATGTGCCAGAGTTTGTTTTTCCTGATCCTCCGGGTTGGTTGTACCCGGATTAAGTATCAAGGAAACTCATCAACTCGTGCACGGCCATAGCATCAATATTTGGTAATGTGAACGAGTCTTTAGGGCATGCCTTGTTTAGATCTTTATATATTACGCACATTCTAAACTTGTTATTCTATTTAGGCACTATAACTACATATGCTAACCACTTTGGTTACTTTACCTCCCGTATGGAACTGATATTGAGTAATTGTGTTACCTTCTCTTTAACAAACCTATTTCTGACCTCGACAATCAGACACTTCTTCTGCCTTACCGGCGGGTAGCTTGGGTCCAGGCTTAGCTTGTGCACGACCACTTCCAATAGGATACCTTTCATATCTGAGTGCGACCATGAAAAGCAATCTATGTTAGATTTAAGAAAATTTATATAATCTAACCCGAGTTCGGGATTGAGTCTTGTCTCCAAGTGAAACTTCCTTTCCAAGAATTCTTTGAATAAAGCCACTTGCTTGAATTCTTCTGCAGTGGACTTGGTTGCATCTATCTCCTCCAGTACCTAAAGTAACTCGGTACTTGGTTGTATTCTAATGACTCCTCTCTTTTATTATCTTCATTTGAAAGGGATAAGGCATCTATTCCTGTAGTTGCTATTTGATGGGCTCATTCCCCTTGCTACTGGAAATCGACATTGTGTTCATATCTCTTGTTTCCGATTGATCCCCTCTTATCTGCTTGATTCCTTCCGGGGATGGAAATTTCAACAGTTGATGGTATATTGAGGGAACAACATTCTTTTCATGTATCCACGGCCTTCCGAGGATTACGTTGTAGCCCATGTCGTAGTCTACGACCTCGAATAAGGTGGTCTTGGTTACCCCTTCGGAGTTCTTGTGTAGAAGGATCTCTCATCGGGTTATCACCCTAGTCAAGTTGAATCTAGCTAAGAGTTTTGTCACCGGAATGATCTTTCGTTCAACTTTGCCTGTCCCAGCACTCTCCGTGGAATGATATTGGCTGAGCTTCATGGGTCAACCAAAACATGCTTAATTTTGAAATTTAAAACATTGAGAGAAATTACCAGAGCATCATTATGTGGTAGAAGAAGTCAGTCGACATCTTCCTTCGCGAAGCTAATGTCATCTTCTGCGACTTCACAGAGTCTCTTGTTGTGGGTCATTGATATCTTTATTTTCTTCTTCGCCGAGAAGGTTATGCCATTAATTTCATTCAATCCGAAAATCATGTTGATAGTTAACCGAGGGTAGTATTCTACTATCTTCGAAGGCTATACATTGTCCCGGCTGCAGCCGTAATTGTTCTTGGCTCGGTCTCTCAAGAACTCCCTGAGATGGCCATTCTTCCACAATGTTGCCACCTCTTCACGCAGATGCTGACAGTCACCAGTTTTATGGCCGTGAGCCCCATGATATTCTCAACATAAGTTAGGATCTCTATGGTTAGGATCAGATCTGATTGTCTTCGGGAATCGTGCTTCTTTGTTATTCCTCATTCCCGATACCAACTCCACTACACTGAGGTTGAAGTTGTAATCTGATAACCTGGAATATGTGGAATCTCAGGCCCCCAATACCTCTTTTTCTTATAACAACATATTGTTTCGCAATGGTCAGTTCTTCTATCGGGAGCGAATCTATTTGATGACCAGAACTAATTTCTGTCGTGTCCCTTGGTTCTCTCGTATAGCAGGAAATGACCTTTAGAACATCGCTGATCTGCATTGAAATCACTTTTGAACTTAGTGTGGTCCTTATCTCGTTCCCGTCTTTTGGTTGATGTCGGGAACCCTACTTAATCATCTTCTATCCTTAATTTTTGAATCATAACGGTTATGGAATTCCGCCCATGTGGTCGCTTGGAATTTGAGCAAGCTTTCCTTCAGCTTTTGGGAGGCGTCGGAGCTCCTCGGATTCAAACTCTTTTTGAACACCTCCACTGCTCACTCGTCTGTTATAGCCGGTAGCAACATCCTCTCTTTCTAGAATCTGATCACAGATTTCCGCAACAATTCGGACTCACCTTGCGTGATGCTAAATATGTCAAACTTTCTAGCTTGGACCTTCCTGGCCTTGGCATGGGCCTTAATGAATGAATCTGCAAGCATCTAAAAAGAGTCAATTGAATGCTTGGGTAATAGTGAATACCATGTCAAAGCCCCCTTTGTGATGGTTTCACCAAACTTCTTCAGTAGGACTGATTCAATCTCATGTTGAGTCAAATTGTTCCCTTTCACAGCCGTGGTATAGGTTGTTATGTGCTCCTGCGGATCCGAAGTCCCATCGTATTTCGGTATGTCTGGCATCTTGAAGCTCTCAGAATCAACTGGTACTGCTGAACCCAGTATCAAGGAACTTGAGAAGTTCTGAGAAATATGAGGACCTGCAGTGTATTCTTCAAGGGAAAAATGCATGCCCAAATATTTTTTTTATTTACAAAAACCATTTTATTAGCTGAAAGCATGATGCCATTTTTTCGCATTAAAGATGCAAAATGATTGGAAAAATTTATGTGCTCCTCCCAAGTATCACAGAATAGTAAAATATCATCATATAAACAAGTGATGTGTGGAGGATTGACTGAAATATTTTTATCGTGGCCTTTTAAAACAAAGATGGAGCAGTTTTTAAACCGAAAGCTTGAATTTCCAATGAAAATGGTGATCGGGAATGCAAAACCCAATTTTTTCCCTATCATCCGGGTAGATTCCCAATACCCAAAACCCTGATTTAAGATCAAACATAGAAATTTCTTTTTCTTTGGCAAGTTGGGAGAAAAGGGTGAGCTTATTTTGGATAAGAAATTTGTAATCCAAAAGAAAATGATTGAGTGGTTGGTAATTAATTACAATTCTCAATTTACCTTTTGTTTTCTTTGCTCTTTTGTTGACATAAAATGCTTCACATGCCCCATTATGAATTTGATGGCTCGATGAGATCAAATCCACTAGCTCTTGATACTCTTTTTTTGCAAGCTGAAGGTGGTCGGGATTCATACCAGTGTGACTTGCCTTTGTAGGATTGATATTTTCATTTTTTTTGAAAGGCAACTTGAACTGTTCATTTTTCCATAAAGGATTGTCACATTTGGTTAAGAATTCAGTGTGAGATTCTGCACAAGAATGTTGTGCGATATGTGCTTCAATTTCTCTGACATGATCTTCTTTTGTGAGCTAGAACAATCCCAAGACTGCATAATATGACTTGAATTGCTTTTTGAATGCTATCCCATTGGCTTTGATCTGGAGTTTGTCCTGCAAAACCATGTAAATGTTAAAACCAATAATCAATCCTTACCTGGTACATCTGACCCAATCAATTTGGTCGTGTACTTCAATCATGGGAAGAATTCAATGGTAATTGGGTGCTTGTGTCATGCCACGACCTAGAGCGCAACCGACGCTCGACCAAGACGTCCCAGTCAAGCAAGCCTAGTTGATACATTCTACCCAACCTTACCCACGAACAATTGAAGAATCAGTAACAGGAAATAGATATAAGAAAAGTAAAGTGTACCACATCCTTTATCCATTATTTACAGAAGCTTCATTTACAATTTCCAAAATATTACAAGTTCATAATTACGAAGTGAAAACATTTTTGGCAACTACAACATTTCCAGTTCATTACCGCAAATCGAACACCACCCACAACCTATCTACAGAGCCTCTAAGTGTGACAGAAGAGTAGTATGGAAGTGTCGCTGACAAGTCCCCGGCTATACCCTAAAACACAATGTACAATGCTAAGTGACATAAGGCCCAGAACAGAATAGGGCTCACCAAATATGCTGAGTAGAGGGTAACTGCTAACGAGGATCAAAGCCTCCTACTGAAGAACCACTTGCATCCATTAAAGATGTAGCGCACCCGGCAAAAGGGACGTTAGTACATATGGAATAACACTAGTATATAAAGCTAAATATCTATCATGAAATAGAATGCCAATATAAGAAAAACAAAATCATGAAAGCAAAAAGGAAAAACCAATGATATCCAAATGCCTAGTAAAAACATAACAAATATCAAAATAAGAAATTAACATTTTTGGTTGGGAGATCATTAGCCTTCGATCATCACACCATGCACGAGGCTTAGAGTCCAATCACAAAATTGATCGGCTAAGCCATATCCCCACGAATGAATGTTGATTGGCATGATGATGCGATTAAAATATGATAATAAGAAGGAGGAACCACCATGGGCGCGACAAGGCATCCGATCACCAGCCGATTAGTTAGGTCATCTTCTCACATATGCAGTGTGAGTCGACATCCAATCCAAGGCCAGCAACAAGCTCATCCCTATTAAGGGGAATAATCTCAACACATCAATCTTATCCCAATTAAGGGGAATAATCTCAATCAACTCCTGCATCGGCACGTGTAGTTTCGGTTGCGGGCCGTTACAACCCACCCTTCCTCGGCTCGCTAATGATACTCCCAAAAATAGTTTTTTGTATGTAAAGGAAATAAAAATACAAATGCATTCATCTCATAACCTTATATACCATATATAGCTTCATTAGCACTATTAACCACTCACAACATCATTATTTCATTGGCTCTCTTGGCCATAAATAGAATTCTTCATTCATGGCACGATGGCCGTATTTTATAATTCACACTTTTATTTCTTCACATCCAATGATCATAATAATACACACAAATATATAGACATTCCGGAAATCATGACTTTAAGTTCATTAGTAATGTAGTCTTTAAACACAGTGGATTTCTTTCAAAGAGTTGATCATAATGACTTGAAATCGAAGGACAAGTTAACATCATAAACGATCAATACACTATTTATTCTTGAGGTACTTTTCCCAAAGGGCAATATACAGTTTCAACTCATGAATATACAAACTCAAAACACCTTTCAATTACTTACAAAGGAAGGCATGGTGATTTACGAATGAAACATGGGTTTAAATCATATGCATTAGTTATAACAACCATATTTAAATATTTTCCCACTAAGGGGGAGCATAATATGATAGAGAAAATTTGAACATCGCTCGAGTACATAGGAATTTAGGAAAAATAATTATCTGAAACAATTTGGAACAGTAGGGACAGGAGTTTGAACAAACCACATTTGGAACTTACGAGGAACTCATGGATTCTGATTCTAGAAAGGGAGTTTAGCCAACATACCTTGCTTGAGATTTTCTTAGATTACTACAACATCCCAATACTTTTAGCAATTTCAATCTATAGGAAGATAGTGAAAATCGAATAATAATTAGAAGGATTCTCATGATATAAGTCTCTTGGGAATTTCGTAAAACACCTACTACACAAAAAAATGAATGCAAGGCTCTACAATGGTAATCTCTTCCTACCTCAACCAATTTCAACAAGAATATACCCAAAATAGTTCAACAATCCCACATACTATCTCCTATTGGCACCTGCATGGCCTATCTCTAACTCCACAAATTACTTAGACCCATAACAAGTTGTATGAAAGCTTAGGAGAAGGACTTATCCGGATAGTTGATGGCCAAATGAGTAGCTTCCTTGATTCTTTAAGATTGGGGCAAGAATGGATGAGTATAATTGATAGAGCTTCTCCCTCTCTATCTAAATTGACATACTCACTATAAAACATCAATTTATAACTTATAAAATGAACCACTAAGGACTTATATCAAAATAGAGTCGGATAATAAAATTTCCAAAAATAACTCCCCGATGTCAATTATCTGGTGCAATTCCATGGTAGCAGAACAGATATGTGGCCAGCAGAATGGCCACAAAATGGTCTTCAAATTTGAATTGCTTCTAATTCATTCGGTGGTGATTCCGTGGTCAGCGAAACAGATCCACAATAGAATAATGGACCACAGAATCGCCATTTGTTGTAAATTCTTCTACTAACTCCGTGATATATTGCACAATTTGAAAATCCGTACTGTGGCACATTAGCTTACCTTGGCACCATAAAAACTTGAATCCTTGGCAAAATTTTACGGGGCTTTACATCCTCCCTTGCTTAGGATCATTCATCCTCGAATGATGTTTAGAGACTGCCACAAAACACACAATATGACTTAGCTCTTCATTCACACACAACTTGCCTCAAATTCGGCTAACTCCCCAAATTTCCAAACTTTTCGCAGAGTTTCCCCTATTTTTAGGCCTATCCACCTGCCAGAGAATCACCAAAACCACTCCTAACAACACATCCACAACTCAACAAAGCATCACAATATATCAATAACACCAATCTCAACATTACAAGCATTACATTACCAAAGGGGGTATCTCGACATAAATTGTGTATGTTAAATTATAACACATAGGAAGTACTTTCCATCCGCAGCCATCAGGTTATACAAACGAGTGAGAGTATTTTCTTTTCATAACATCAGGTTACACAAACAAGTGAGAGTATTTTCTTTCACAACACTTGACTTCCTCGACTCATAGGTTTCGCCATAGCACTTTGACAGAGGCAATCTCAACTGCTGGACATGTATAACAAGGATGACAATTAGGTACCTCTCATAAGCCAATTCTCCATTAACCTCAATAGTCTCTACCGGGACGATGGTCAAAGGATCTGCAACTACCTTCTTTGACATAGACACATGAAGCACTGGGTCCATAGAGGACAATGATGGGGGACATCAAACTCATAGGCTATATGGCTTATTTCCTTTAAGATTCCATAAGGCCCAATGTGCACTGTACCTACTTTACCTTTATTAACAATTCACATAATGTCTTCATGGATAAGATCTTGAGCTTAACCCGTTCACTTTCTTCAAACTCCAAATCTCTACGCCAAACACCTGAATTGAACTTTTGGCGACCTTCAACCTCCTCCACCTTATTCTACGATGTGTTTGAATGAATATGACCATGGAGTTTCCTGCCTAGTATCTTTGATCTTGGAATGATACTTCTTTTTTGACATGTTTGAACCAACAACCCCAGCATGTTTAATGCAAATAGGGACGACAGGGTTTGAGATTGAGGTGGAATTTCTCAAGAGTCCGTCAATGTGTTGAGTAGCGGCATTTATAGGTGTTATATTCTAATAACTAACAAGGTAGCACTGACAAAGTTAACCATGGCAATACAATTGTCGATTCATCTAAAAGAGATCTAGAGTAAACTAGTATATATGGATAATGTGAGAATGATGTATATGATTCCAAGATGTAAAAGAAGTGAGTCATTTTAGACATGTGATATAAGGGAGGCATGATTGGGAGGATAAAGACGTTAGTATCAGTTATTCTGAGAAGATGATGAGTTATGAAAGGATAGTAGCAATTGTCTTATGCCATATGTGTCTTGTTCGGCAATGGTAAGTCTTAAGGAGGAATAGCCAAGTAAGTGGCATAAAATGTCTCCTTGAGTGTGGAGAAAATCAGTTTAACTCGAAATTAGAAGATTCTTGCACCATGAATGTGGTAGAGGTTTCAAAAATACATGAAGTTGTGTTACGCTCTTATCATTATTTGACAAAAGGAATCTACGCCACAAGCCCACGTGGTTGAAAAAGGGGTTGAGCACTTGTGAGGTTATTACTCTGGCAGCTTAATCCTTCCCGATAGTTGACCGTAAACGAGAGGACTAGAGATATGATAGACTTGTCCCTCTAGTTGAGACGTTCAAAATATGACTCAAGATCTAGAAAATCCACCCCAACTAAGGAATGAAAGGTCACTGTAAGGCTACGTAAGTTCAACCACACAAGAGTGAGACCATGTAGTTAGGATATCCTAATGTTGGGATGAAATAATGCATTGGTTAGAGATGTTATAATGGTTAATGCGATGCTCCGGAGGGAAATGCGAAAGATATACCCTCGTCCACCCAAGGATATGGAATGATAGGGAAAGTAAATTCTCGGCACGTGACAATGGCATAGAAAATTATTCTATAAGACGAGCGTTAAAGATAACGTAACCTAGGGATGCACTATAGAGTAAACATTGAAGGTTTGCGAATATTAATAATGGGTTCGCCACGGGTTTGTTATTTGGAAAGTAACCATATGCTAATGAAGGATGTGAAAAACATGAGAAACAAACGTGATGCTACGATAACCCCAAAAGTGCATTTGGACTTGATGGAGAGCCCCTTAAGAATCCTACAAGAAAGGTGGTGTTAAAGCGACACAAGGAAGGACGCTCTCTCTCATGGTTATCCCAACAAGTGTCGGGAGACTAGCGCAATGAAATTACTAACTAAGGAACAATGTCTGAACATGTTGCAGAAGTGGAAAGAGAGAATGAACACTTGTTATGAGCTAGACATATTTTTGCCATAATAACTCTCAAACTTCAATACCAGGCCACGTCATGGGTAGCTACAATACTAGGAACGAGGTGAGTTACTTACTAAGGAATGATTTAGGCGGACTGAAAGTTACACTGAGATGGGCAAACAAAATATCTTCTTGTGACGTATTTGCGAGGATCTCAAATTTCAGAGAAACCTTATGCGGACAAGTGACCCTTTTGACTGACATGTACACATATGACAGGTGCTGAGATATGCTCTTATGTTACTAGACAGTGAAAAGGGTTCATGATAATGTTCACAAAGGGAGTAAAGTGATTGCTTAAGTCATATGAGCCACACACGCAGGAGAGAGAGGGAGGGTACCTCAAGAAAGATCTCAACACTAGGCTGCTTTACATTAGATTAGATGCCATAAAGGTAAATATTGTAATGGTGCGTGCACAAGTGAGGGGATGTTATCCACTTAAATCAGAAGGTTCTATAAGAAATTCATCAGCTATAGTCCTTTGTTGAGAATTTGGGGAAGCAAGTGGAAAGTATTAACCTAGGGTTATACCTCGATTCAAGGAACTTATTATAGAACTCAATTACTTAAGAGGTTGTGTGTAAGAGAATTATGGTGAAAAGGCTCCACGAATTATGCGTCTCGTTCAAAAGGTAGGTACATGCGATGTTTTGTGACTCAATGTCGTGTCAAGATCATGTTCATGTTGGATCTTCAATATAGATGTGCATATACGACAAGGAAAATTTTGTGATAGCCATAATGTTGTACTAATGAGTGACTTACTTGGTAACCTTAGGTTGCTGGGGCAGTGCCTTAACTGATGCCCCTTAATTCCACGCCCATAACATGCATTGGTACAATAGTGGCATACCCTCGAATGACACCTCCTACACTTCTCGCAATGAGGATGAGGTCCGCTAAGCTGGCTCGCCCCACTGACCTGATATTTACCCTTTTTGCATACATCATAAGCATCCCCCCATCCTTCCTCCAAGCCCCTTTGGCTGGAGTAACAATATAGGGCATTTGTTCTACTTGTGCCCCCTCTTTCCACAACCATAAATGTCACGCCCCGACCTGGAAGCGAGACTGGCACCCGGTGCCTCAACTAACCTAGTGTACCAAATTGAGACTAAGGGACTATGAACACATAATGTCATACTTTGGCCCTGGGGCCACCTTGCAAGACAATTTGCGAAGCAAAATATAAAATTGAATGGAAACTAGCGCTAACTAAACATCAATATAAAGCTAGGCTGAAAAGGCCGTCATAGCTACTACAGCTGACAAACCACCAAATTATACATACCAGGCCTACAAACCCAACATACTGCACTAACCAACAGGATATGTCTACAAGCCTCTACTGATAGATGTACTATGATCGGAACAGGGCCCTGACCTACCCATAACATATATACAGATATACATAAGATGAACACAAAAACTCTAGACCTGGAAACTCCGAAAGACGTGGAGCTTACCGATCAGGCTGAACTCTGTAAACACCTACTGAGGAGGTATACCCGTCTGTCTATCTGAACCTGCATGCATGAAATGCAGCGTCCCCAGAAAAGGGACGTCAGTACAAAATAATGTACCGAGTATATAAGGCGATAACATAACTGAAAGTTGAAACTGAACTGATAATATAATAACTGAAAGTAATTGGGAGTCAAAGATGATCTGGAGATATACTTACCTGTTGATACTGACTCAACTCCTTCAATATAGTAAGTAAAATAATTATCCGGCCTTATAAGGCTCGGTATATATAACTGCTCTGCCGTAGTAGGCTCGCTCATAGGCGCTCGGCCATACTAGGCTATGTATCTCGACCATGCTGGGCTCGCTCATAGGCGCTCGGCCACAGTAGGCTCGGTATATAACTTTCCATCTGATCAGAGGTTGCCCAATAGGGGCCTGCCCATCGATTATAGCTCGATGGTAATGAAAATACTGTAATACTGTATATATAGGCTTGCTGCTCTCTTGACTGGAAGAAGACAATACTATATTGAATATAGAATCTCGATAAGGAATAATATTGTAACTTATGAGACTAGAATAGTGTGAATAAATTCATGAATATGAACTTCTCTTTTTGTCTCATTACTAACACATGTAGCTACAATATCATGCCAAAATGAAGGAAGGCTTAGCCTTAACATACCTTATCACAATCTTTGTAATAACCAAGTTGAACTCACCTCTTCGCACCTTAATCTACAAGAATGATAATAATACTATCGTTAAGTTACGAAAGGTACAACTATCGCACAACGAACGACAAACTTATTTTGTATTAAAACGGGCAGCATCTCCCCTATAATCCTTACTTCCTCCAAATTCAAGATAACACCAACAATACAAGAACAGAACAATAACAACAAATATACATCATTTTCCAGCCCTATATACACCAACAAATACTACAAAACAGCCCAACACACCCCAATCTCTTCGTACACAAAACAACCACCGTAGTAGTGTCAAACGACCCGAAAATGTTATGACGAATGACCAGCCAACCACCCTACATTTATATGGTGTTTATAAACCCCCTTCCTCCTCCAAAACTCCCCAAAATAGTAGTAAAACATGCAGCCCAACAGCAACACAAAACAGTCCACAAAACAGTCCGCTACAAGTGAATAACTCGAACTCACGGCTTCCGATCACCGTCCCGTGAGTTCTTACAAGTATAGAACGACTTACCATGAATTTACAGAAGAAAAATTGGATGAAAGAGAGCAGTAAACTCACCTTATTTGTTGGATAACTCAGCTCTTATCTTGGTTCTTCAAACTCTAGGTTTTACCTCCAATTAGAACTTGAAAGGGAGAGAAAATCAATTAGGGTTTGTGGGAAATTTTTGGGAGGATTATTTGCAGAGCTTATGTCTGGTTATTATGCTCTATTTTAAGTCTAATATATGAAGAATATAGGCCCTTAAAAGGCCTCTTTGGACGACCTGAAATGGCTCATTTTTGGGCTTTCATTTAAGCAAGTAGGTGACACACCTAGTAAATACATCAACATGAACACCATATAAATAATGCCGCCATATCTTAAGTGCATGGACAACAGCAGCTAACTCGAGGTCGTGGGTCGGATAATTCCTTTCGTGCTTCCTCAACTGCCTTGAAGCATACGCAATTACCTTCCCATGTTGCATCAGGACACATCCTAACCCGACACCTGATGCATCACAATACACGGCATAACCCTCTAGACCCTCTGGAAGTGTTAGAACTGGAGCTGAGGTCAACCTGTTCTTAAGCTCTTGGAAACTACGCTCGCAAGACTCTGTCCATTGAAACTTAGTTTCTTTCTGTGTCAACTTTGTCAATGGTGCCGAAAGGGAAGAAAAACCCTCTACGAACCTCCGATAGTATCCTGCTAAGCCTAGAAAGCTACGAACCTCTATCGGAGTGGTAGGTCTAGGCCAATATTTCACGGCCTCAATCTTCTGAGTGTCCACCTTTATCCCTTCATCTGATACAATATGCCCCAAGAATGCTACAGACTTAAACCAGAACTCACATTTAGAAAACTTAGCATACAACTTACGATCACGGAGGGTTTGGAGTACCGCTCGCAGGTGGTCCGCATGCTCATCCTCTGAACGGGAATAAACCAGAATATCATCAATAAATACTATCACGAATAGATCTAAAAATGGCCGGAATAGGCTATTAATCAAGTCCATAAATACAGCGGGTGCATTAGTCAACCCGAAGGACATGACAAGGAACTCGAAGTGGCCATATCGGGTCCTGAAGGCTGTCTTAGGAATATCTTTTTCCCGAACTCTGACCTGGTGGTACCCCGACCTCAAATCTATCTTTGAAAAGTATCTAGCCCCCTGCAACTGATCAAACAAGTCATCGATCCTTGGAAGTGGATACTTATTCTTAATAGTTACCTTGTTCAGCTGCCTATAATCGATACACATCCTCAGCGAGCCGTCTTTCTTCCGCCCAAATAGTACTGGTGCACCCCAAGGTGAGGTACTGGGCCTGATGTAACCTTTCTCCAGCAAATCTTTTAACTGCTCCTTCAACTCCTTCAATTCGCCAGGTGCCATTCTATACGGAGGGACGGATATTGGTTGAGTTCCTGGAAGCAAATCGATGCTAAAATCAATCTCTCGCTCTGGAGGAATACCTGGAAGCTCATCTGGAAACACATCTGCATACTCTTTGACTACGGGAATAGACTGAAGTGTAGGTATCTCAGCATCTGCATCTCTAACTCGCACAATCCTTCACTTCAGTCTGCTGAGATACCTACACTTCAGTCTATTCCCGTAGTCAAAGAGTATGCAGATGTGTTTCCAGATGAGCTTCCAGGTATTCCTCCAGAGCGAGAGATTGATTTTAGCATCGATTTGCTTCCAGGAACTCAACCAATATCCGTCCCTCCGTATAGAATGGCACCTGGCGAATTGAAGGAGTTGAAGGAGCAGTTAAAAGATTTGCTGGAGAAAGGTTACATCAGGCCCAGTACCTCACCTTGGGGTGTACCAGTACTATTTGTGCGGAAGAAAGACGGCTCGCTGAGGATGTGTATCGATTATAGGCAGCTGAACAAGGTAACTATTAAGAATAAGTATCCACTTCCAAGGATCGATGACTTGTTTGATCAGTTGCAGGGGGCTAGATGCTTTTCAAAGATAGATTTGAGGTCGGGGTACTACCAGGTCAGAGTTCGGGAAAAAGATATTCCGAAGACAGCCTTCAGGACCCGATATGGCCACTTCGAGTTCCTTGTCATGTCTTTCGGGTTGACTAATGCACCCACTGTATTTATGGACTTGATGAATAGCCTATTCCGGCCATTTTTAGATCTGTTCGTGATAGTATTTACTGATAATATTCTGGTTTATTCCCGTTCAGAGGATGAGCATGCGGACCACCTGCGAGCGGTACTCCAAACCCTCCGTGATCGTAAGTTGTATGCTAAGTTTTCTAAATGTGAGTTCTGGTTGAAGTCTGTAGCATTCTTGGGGCATATTGTATCATATGAAGGGATAAATGTGGACACTCAGAAGATTGAGGCCGTGAAATCTTGGCCTAGACCTACCACTCCGATAGAGGTTCGTAGCTTTCTAGGCTTAGCAGGATACTATCGGAGGTTCGTAGAGGGTTTTTCTTCCCTTTCGGCACCATTGACGAAGTTGACACAGAAAGAAACTAAGTTTCAATGGACAGAGGCTTGCGAGCGTAGTTTCCAAGAGCTTAAGAACAGGTTGACCTCAGCTCCAGTTCTAACACTTCCAGAGGGTCTAGAGGGTTATGCCGTGTATTGTGATGCATCAGGTGTCGGGTTAGGATGTGTCCTGATGCAACATGGGAAGGTAATTGCGTATGCTTCAAGGCAGTTGAGGAAGCACGAAAGGAATTATCCGACCCACGACCTCGAGTTAGCTGCGGTTGTCCATGCACTTAAGATATGGCGGCATTATTTATATGGTGTTCATGTTGATGTATTTACTGATCATAAAAGCCTACAATATATCTTCAAGCAGAAAGAGTTGAATTTGCGACAGAGGCGATGGCTTGAGTTATTGAAAGATTATGATGTTAACATTCTCTACCATCCAGGGAAAGCTAATGTTGTAGCAGATGCCTTAAGTCGCAGATCTATGGGTAGCTTAGCACATGTAGAGCCCAAGAAAAGACAATTAGCTAGAGAGATTCATCAATTGTCTTCGTTGGGGGTTCGGTTAGTAGATTCTGAGGATGGTGGAGTTGTACTCCAAAACACTACAAAATCATCCCTCATAGCGGAAGTCAAGGAAAGGCAGTACGAGGACCCAGAGTTGGTCGAGCTGAGAGAGCGAGTTCCGCAGCAGAAGAAGCCACTGTTAGAGCTAAAGGGAGATGGGGTTCTCAGATATAGGGGTCGTTTGTGTGTTCCAGATGTAGCAGGGCTACGAGACAGGATTATGTCAGAGGCACATTATTCATGGTATTCCATCCATCCTGGGTCGACGAAGATGTATCATGACATTAAGGATGTGTACTGGTGGAACGATATGAAGAAAAACATTGCTGAGTTTGTCGCCCAGTGTACTAGTTGCCAGCAAGTGAAGGTAGAGCACCAGAAGCCTGGAGGGCTAATGCAGACTATAGAGATCCCGACATGGAAATGGGAGGCGATAAACATGGACTTTATCATGGGTTTACCTCGTTCTAATCGTAAGTTCGATTCCATATGGGTGATAGTCGATAGGCTCACGAAATCAGCTCACTTCCTACCGGTCAGATCTACATATACAGCAAAAGATTATGCAAAGTTATATATTAAGGAGATAGTGCGGCTATACGGAGTACCAGTTTCTATTATATCTGACCGTGGGGCTCAGTTTACAGCACATTTTTGGAGGTCATTTCAGAGAGGTCTAGGGACTCAGGTGAATCTCAGCACAGCTTTTCATCCATAGACTGATGGACAAGCCGAGCGCACAATTCAGACGCTCGAGGATATGTTACGAGTATGTGTGTTGGATTTTAAAAGAAGTTGGGATGAACATCTACCTCTTGTCGAGTTTGCATATAATAACAGTTACCACTCCAGTATTCAGATGGCTCCGTACGAGGCTTTGTATGGGCGTAAGTGCAGATCTCCTATAGGGTGGTTTGATGTTGGGGAATCTGGGTTATATGGGCCAGACCTGGTTCAACAGGCCATAGAGAAAGTAAAGCTTATCCGGGAGCGACTGTTGACAGCTCAGAGTCGTCAGAAGTCATATTCTGACGTGCGGCGACGAGACTTAGAGTTCAGGATTAATGACTGGGTATTCTTAAAGGTATCACCTATGAAGGGCGTGATGAGGTTTAGCAAGAAAGGCAAGCTTAGCCCACGGTATATTGGGCCTTATAGGATCATTCGGAGAGTGGGCCAAGTAGCTTATGAGTTAGAGTTGCCCTCAGAATTGGAGTCTGTCCATCCGGTTTTTCACGTATCTATGCTACGGAAGTGCATTGGCGATCCTACCCGAGTGGTGCCCACGGATGATGTACAGATTATAGGGGACTTGTCATACGAGGAAATTCCAGTTGTCATCCTAGACCGACAAATCCGCAATCTACGAAATAAGGAGGTAGCTTCCGTAAAGGTTTTATGGAGAAGCAAGAATGTAGAAGAGATGACGTGGGAATCGGAGGAAGAAATGAAGTCTAAATACCCCACCTATTTCAAACTGAAGATATGGTTCGAGATGGGATGCTACAACATAGCTCTATGTAGGCTAGCAGGTCATCAGGTAAGCTTTTATTTTTCACTTTCAATATTTATGATTTACGGTCGGTGAGGCAAATTGCTGCTATTTATAAAGATTGGCCATATGTGGCATGCATAGTATATTTCTGGCTACGTGTAGGTTGGTTTTAACCTAGTGTACGAAGGATACTTTGGCAAAATTTTCCAAAGTCTCTAAGAGTAAACATTCGAGGACGAATGTTCCCAAGGGGGGAGTGATGTTACACCCTATATTTTCGTACGTAAAAATGCGTCGTAAGCAAACTAATGTAGGACCAAAAATGAGATAATATTTAAAAGTATCTAAATTAAGTTAATCATGTTACCTCTGAGGTTACAAATATTGAAGATCATGAACAACAAGTACAAAGAGGGTTGGACAGTTCAGAAGCTAAAGCAATTAAATAAAACAATGTTTCGTCGAAAGTCGACAAGTTGGAAATGTTATAACATGTACCTTTGGGGTGAGACTAGGGTGATTAACATAATAAGGAGATTATGTTATGATTTATATTAGTCGTATGACATTCGTGTGTTATGTTTTGAGGTCAAGTGAGTTGTGGAACAAAAGTCGATGAAAGTCATCACAAGTTACATTCATAAGTTTTACTGAAACTTTGGGTCAAATGTAACTGCGATTTTCTCCCAATATACTTAGAGTTATGGGGTGTTCCACCCATCAAATTAAAGATCTATGAGTCTATTTTCCAAAGAATTAAATCGTTTGTCAATATGACATTGGAGTAGAAAGATATGGGCATTTGTGCGATACTGCGCAAGCTGCTAGGTGACAATAACATATTTCAAGAGTCATCCAATATGTCCCCAAGTGGCGCTTCTTACAAATCGAACATTCCGGCTTTTTGGTACAATCAACCCTCTTTCGTTTCCTAGGTGATCGCACCACATGATTTGGTGGCGGTGTGACATTAAGGGGGAACAATGGCCTTTCCCCTAGCAACTAGTGCTTCCAATCCCTCCACGGTTCGACATCTTCGAACCCGAGATCTACTCATCCGGAAAAGGAGAAATGGTGGGGAAATTGGCTTCTTATCTTGAGCTCTATCACACGATCTAGAATAACAAAGAAGGGTGGCATTCCTAAATGTTCAAGTAGCCTCCTAATTATAGATGTGGTCGACAAGACACCGATAAGAAGGACTTTACTAGACACGATTCTGAGACATCCGAGGACACTTTAAAACCATAGGCTCTGATACCACGCTTGTCACGCCCCTACCTAGAGCATGACCGACACTCGACCGAGATGTCCCAGTCAAGCAAGCCTAGTTTATGCTATCTACCCAACTTTATCCATGAACAATTTAAGAATCAGTAATAGGAAATAGACATGAGAAAAGTAAAGTGTACCACATCATTTATCCATTACTTATAGAAGCTTCATTTACAATTTCAAAAATATTACAAGTTCATAATTACGAAAGCAAAACATGTTTGGCAACTACAACATTTCCAGTTCATTACCCCAAATTGAACACCACCCACAGCATGTCTACGGAGCCTCTAAGTTTGACAGAAGAGTAGTATGGAAGTGCAGGTGACAAGACCCTGGCTATAACTCAAAACACAATGTACAATGTAAAGTGACATAAGGCCTGGAACAGAATAGGGCTCACCAAATCTACTGCGTAGAGGGTAACTGCTAACGAGGATCGAAAACACCTGCTGAGGAACAACTTGCATCCATTAAGTACCTTCTCATGAAATAGAATGCCAATATAATAAGAAAAAATCATGAAAGCAACAAGGAAAAACCAATGATATCCAAATGCCAATTAAAATATAACAATTTTAAAAATAAAAAATTAATATTTTTGGTTGGGAGATCATTAGCCTCCGACCATCACACCAGACGCGAGGCATGAAGTCCGATCACAAGCTCGATCGGTTGAGCCATCTCCCCACAAATGAATGTGGATTGACATGGTGGTGCGAATGAAATATGATAATAGGAAGGAGGAACCACCATGGGCGCGACATGGCGTCTGATCACCACCCGATCAGCTAGGTCATCTTCCCACACATTCCATGTGAGTTGACATCCAATCTAAAGACATCAACAAGCTCATCATAATTAAGGGAAATAATCTCAACACATCAATCTCATCCCAATTAAGGGAAATAATCTCAATCAACTCCTACACTGGCACGTGTAGTTTCGGGTGTGGGCCGTTACAGCCCACCCTTCCTCGGTTCGCTAATGATATTCGCAAAAACTTATTTTTATATATAGAGAAAATATAAATGCATTCATCTCATAACATGTTATACCATATATAGCTTCACTAGCACTTTTAACCACTCATAACATCATTATTTTATTGGCTCTCTTGGCCATACACAAAGTTCATCATTCGTATTTCATATTTCACACATTCATTTCTTCACATCCAATGATCATTATCACATACACCAATATATAGACATTCCAAAAATCATGAGTTTAAGTTCATTAGTAATGAAGGCTGTAAACCCAATGGATTTATTTCAAAGAGTTGAGCATAATGACTAGAAATCGAAGCACAAGTTAAAATCATAAACGATCAATACACCATTTATTTTTGAGATACTTTTTCCAAAAGGGCAATATATAGTTTCAACTCATGAGTATGTAAGAACTCAAAACACCTTGGAAATACTTACAAAGGAAAGCATGGTGATTTACGACTGAAACATGGGTTCAAATCATATGCATTAGTTATAACAACCATATTAGAACATTTTCCCACTAAGGGGGAGCATAATATGATAGTGGAAATTTGAACATCGCTCGAGTACATAAGCATATAAGAAAAACAACTATCGGAAGCAATTCGGAATAGTAGGGATAGGAGTTTGAACAAACCACATTTGGAACTAGCGAGGAACTCATGGATTCCGATTCTAGATAGTGAGTTTAGCCAACATACCTCGCTTGAGATTTCCTTAGATTATGACAATGTTCCAATAATTCTATCAATTTCAATCTATAGGAAGATAGAGAAAATCGAATAATAATTAGAAAGATTCTCATGATATAAGTCTCTTGCAAATTTTGTCAAATACCTACTATGCAAAATCGAATGCAAGGCTCTACAATGGTAATCCCTTCCTCCCTCAACAAATTTCAACAAAAATCTACCCGAAATAGTTCAACAACCCCACATACTACCTCCTATTGGCACCTGCATGACCTATCTCCAACTCCACAACTTACTTAGACCCATAACAACTTGCATGAAAGCTTAGGAGAAGAACTTACCCGGATAGTTGATGGCCTAGTGAGTGGCTTCCTTGATTCATTAAGATTTGGGCAAGAATGGATGGGTAGAATTGATAGAGCTTCTCCCACTCTCTCTAAATTGATATCATCACTCTAACATATCAAGTTATAACTTATAAAATGACCCCCTAAGGCCTTATATAAAATAGAGTCGGATAAGAAAATTTCCAAAAATAACCCCCCATAATGTCAATTATGTGGTGCAATTTCGTGGTAGAATAACAGATCTGTGGCCAGCAGAATGGCCATAAAATGACATGTGAATTCTGCGATGAAATTTCGCGACAACAGAATGGATGTGCAGCCAGTAGAATGGCCACAAAATGGTCTTCAAATTCTGGGTTGGGTTTGGTCAATTCTGTGATGCAATTTCATGGTAGTAGAGCGGATATGGGTCCAGCATAATGGCTATAAAATAGTCTTCAAATTTGATTATGATTTATTCTGTGGTGATTCGCTGTCAGCGAAACAGATCCGCGATAGTATAATAGACCACAAAATCGCCATTTGCTGCAAATTATTCTACCAACTCCATGTTGCATTGAACAATCCGAAAATCCATATTGATGCACATTAGATTACCTTGGCACCATAAAAACTTAAATCCTTGGAGAAATTTTACGGGCCTTAGAGCTTGGTAATGACAGTTGTGGTTAGAATTTCATTCGAGGCTGCATTGTAATTCTTGAAGTACGACACTCAATTCTCATCCCTTTTCAAAGAAAGCTATGACATGTGTTAGTTTGTCCCACATGGATGCGTAAACTTTGATTTCTTCTTGCAGGACCACCGTGATGTTGTGTATCTCTTCTTTCACCTTTGGCTTTTGCTCTAAAATTTGGTAATGATCATCACCATACTCCTCATAAATATCCAGGGAAAAAAGAGTCTTCTTTGGGCTCATCTTCAAGTGAGAAACCTAATTCAAGATCGTCATCCTCACTGAAATAAATGCATGTGTAATTTGTAATTTCAGAGAGAAGTCTAATAGACTGCTTGGACTGCGTGCAGTTCTACACAAAATGTCATATTTTATTACAAATAAAAGAGGCTTTATTTCTCCTTGCATTACCCGACCTTCTCCTTCTGAAGTACTTTATTTTCCTTCTGGATCTGGACCTGTCACTTGAGACTTTTGGCAACCTTAATCTGTTGAACTTCCTCCTTGGCACCTGGCACGAGCAATCTTTCTTGTTCTTAAATCTGACATCTGGAAAGCTCTATCAAGTGATGGATCATTCTTCATTATCGGTTTCAGAGAAGATTATTATGCACATATATCATCAAGAGCATAAAAAATGGCTGGCCTAATATAACCAATATTCAAAGCAGTTATTGACTGATATTTATATTCTATGATGGTCATGGTCCGACCAGCCAACATCTTTGGTAGTGATACAACAAATGCTTCTTATAGATTGATATCCCCACCCAGATCAAAAAAGATTTTTTCCATTTTCTGAAAATATTTGTCAATGATATCTGTATCCAAAGACAAACACATCATTTCAAAAAGTTATCTTCGATGTTTTTTCATGCCTTTATCCAGCATCGCCATAGAAAACTTCATGCAATATTCTAATGTTAAAAGTAAAATCTTAGGAAATAAGGAAAATATTTTTGTCCTGCAACCTAAGTGCATTCCACCAGTCTTGAAGAATACCTCAGAGGCGAGAAGTGATAAAACTATGAACATTTTTTGATTTGCCAAATTCTTGGTCACCATCCAACTGTAGAAATCATGGATTCTTTGAGGCCATCTTGAGACTTTTATATCATATAAGGTAAAGGTATAGAAACTAGTACTTACATGTTTGGTCGTAGCAGAATTATATCCCCTTTTTGGAATGGGCTCATCAATTATCCCATCTTGATCATCGTCAACTTCGAAGGCCTCTGGCTCCCTAGACTGTTTCATGAAAATGGGAGGAAGTTCTTCTTCTGAAGAACCTTGGGAGGAATCAATACTTACCTCAGAACTATCCTCTGTTGGAACTTCTTGTGTAGAATCATCACTAAGCTCCTCTATTTGTTGGGTATCATACCCGTGAGATGTTACATCCTCTAAATCACTTTGTGGTTGGGCAACATAGAGTCTTGGGGTTTGGATGGTAGAGATCATGAGGTTCTCATAGTTAGAATTTTTTATGTTTTCTCCTACCTCTGTCTTCTTTTTTCGAGTGTCTCTGGGCTTCAAGTGCATCTTTTCATTCTCTAACTAACTTTGCAATGTCAAATTTGGGTTCTTCAATAGCTTGAGCAAATGGGTTATGAGCAGCTATATGGCTTTTTCTTTTGAGAGAGAAAAATCTGGAAAATGGATAATCTAGCTGAGAAGGGTAATAACTTTGGGATGAGAATGTGCTTGTGGGAACAAGAGAAGTGAGCTGAGGACTTTTGGGTTTCTGGGGCGCGATATGATCACTTTTCAAGAGGTGTATTTGTTCTCTTAGAGACGCCATCTCTTTCTGTTGCTGCTGGAAGAAATGGAAAAGAGAAGTACCTGGCGAACAAATATCGTACTACAAGCTTGCTAACATGTGCTCCAAGGCTTTGATGAGTCCTGCATGTTGAGAAAGACTTATCTACAACCTCTTCTACCTTCTTCTCAATATTTTCCACCCTGCAAACTGATGAGTGGTGATTTTACCACTTTATTTAGTCTCTTTTTTTTAGATTTTGCGTCCTTTAATTATAATATGAGGTTGTTTATGGTGTGTATTGCTAGATTTTCAGGTAAATGATACCATGAAGAGAGTTGAATTAATTTGAAGTGGAATTGAGCAAAAAAGAGTTGAAACAATGAAATTTTTTTAAGTGATTCAGCATCTGCAGAATACTGGTCGCTTTTGCGACCTCGCATCCGTGAGGAAATGGCCGCATTTGCGGAAGAAGGCCTGGAAGGCAGAAACCGCTTCTGCGATCGATTTACCGTATCTGCGGTAGCACATCTGCGCTCAAAGTTTGCATCTGCACGTGCAAGTCCTCTTTTGCGTAGTCAGTGTTCCCTTCAAAGTTTGCTTATGCGATAGGCTATCCCCATCTGCGGAGCCGCACCTGCGAGGATACTTCTGCAGGTGCGATCAATGGGCTTCAGACCTGGATAGGATTGACAATTCACATTTTCTCAACTCCAAACCCACAAATACACGATCTAGCTTATGGGAAACAAATCTTTGGCTTATTTTTCAGTCTCTTGACTAGAGAGGACAAGTTTTGGAGCTAGGGTTCTTGCACACACACTTGGGTCTTGAAGATTTGAAGCTTTTGGTTGAGAATTTCTTACTCATTTATGCATTTCC
Source organism: Nicotiana tabacum (assembly GCF_000715075.1). Taxonomy (NCBI): domain Eukaryota; kingdom Viridiplantae; phylum Streptophyta; class Magnoliopsida; order Solanales; family Solanaceae; genus Nicotiana; species Nicotiana tabacum. The sequence goes on from NC_134092.1 coordinate 66,180,569, forward strand.
TTGCTTTGTATTGAATATTAAGTGCGTAGTATTTTTTCCAACACTTGAATCTTGTTTATGGAAATATTCATTTTTAAAGTGTGGATTAAATATCTTGTTGTGCTTATGTATTGAACGATTTTTATTTATTATGAAGCGAGTTATTGTTTCTTTAATTATTCTTGTTCCTTAATGTTTCTAAGGGAATTAGCTAACCCTAGGACTCGCCCATTAACCTCGAATTAATTTTGGGAAAGATAATTTGGGGTTGGGAAAGATTAATTAACAAGAACTTGAGGCTTTAACCCTCACTTTATAGATTCTACCTAGGGATAGTATTGAACTACTTGTAGCCATATCCGGGTGTTCTTAATCTCTTAATTGTTTTAGGGATAATTTAATTAGGAAGTCTTGTTAGTCTTTGGAAGAAGCTAATATAGAATTATTATCCGAGGCTAATTAACATAAACTCGCTCATATTTGTAAAATCGTGAAATACATTGGATCATTACTTGAGTGTAAATCCTGATGCATCCATCTTGTAGCCATTGATCATTTTACTTGCTTTCTAGGTTAGTTTACATTTTTGTAATTAGTTATAAATATTTTCTCAAAACCATTCTAAGTGTTTGGCTTAGCATAATAAGTGATAATTTTCTTACACGCCTAATCGCCTACATAATATTCTATGTGGGATTCGACCCTGGCTCATAGTTGGGTAAATTATATTACATGCGACCGTGTCCATTTGCTTTTTAGTAGTAGATTTGGACGTCATCAAAATTGGCTCCATTGCCGGTGAATAATTTGGCGTATTTAAGTTGTTTGAGAATTAAGCGTACGTGCTTTGGTCCAAACTTATGAATATTTTTGTAATTATTTTCTTATCTTAGTTTATTTTCTTAGTTGATTCTTGTTTATTTTTTTAGTTTTGAAAAATGGCATCATATAATGAAAATTGGTCGGATGGTAGTTGTTCATACTTTGATGACCCTTGTCCTTATTGTGGAGGACCACACTCGTGGCAAAATTATTTAAATTCTCCCGGGGGCGGATTGTGCGCACAATCTCAAACCCATGAATGGAGTATTTATGATAAGTGTGGTCGTCAAAATGGTCATTGGGATAATTATGCTTATTTGTCCTTCCCTTCCCCAAACCCCCGCTATGATGATTCTACTTTTTGTGATGATAAGTATAGGGGTATGGAAGTGGAAGAAGTGGAGCATGGTAAAAATGGAGAGTTCAAGCTCATGTTAGAATGCCTACTTGAGGGAGGAAACAAAGAGCAAAATGCCTTAGAGGAACTTTAGAAAATAGTCTTCAAAATGATTTAGCACTTGAAAGGTTGCACTTACAAATGGGAGAAATGCTTGAAGCTTTAGAGGTCCAAAAAACCTCGAAAGTGAATGATAGCCAAAAACCTTCCTTAGATGTGGAAGCCGAAAATCCTTCCTTGGCACTTGATCAGAGGAGAAGCACAACTTGGCACTCGAGGACTTAAAACAAGCACTAACTCAAAATGATGATGATATCCGCACCTTGGAAGAGCAATTGAAAATATTGGTTGAGGCTCACTATGCGCACCAACTTAAGAGTATGGAAAGAGATCAAGAAGAGTCTGACATCGAGGAAGAAAGTGAGATTTATTTTGAGGAATCAAGAATTGAACATCCGCCAACCGACTCCATGCTTGTTATTGGTGCCAAGAAAAATATGGAATTAAAGTCAACCGGTATAATTGAAAATATGGTTGAGATTGACTCTAGTCCGGGGGAAAAAGAGGATGTCAATATCCGGGAAGAATTGCAATTTGGAGGTTTGATGTCACATTCCAAGCATTTTTCAACATTGGAATTGTATGGTGATATGGGAATTGAACTACACGAGTCAATGCGGGATTGCGAAGAAGAAAGGCAAAGGCCATACATCTTACAATTTGAGGGAACAAGAAGGCAAAATAACATTCATCACATGAAAGCCAAGAAATAAAAAATGAAGAAATTAAAGTTTGGCTTGATCATCAACTTATCACCCCCCATCGCTCGTGGTCACAAGCTTGATTCCAAGTTAGGCGCACAATTCATATCGTCCAAGTGGCGAGAAAAGTGGTAAAGTTGATTCGCGTCGTGCCACGACATTAAATGTGGCGCTTGGTGGGAGGCAACCCATCGTTTTTAATTTTTTGGTCGTTTTTGAAATTATCTTTTTTTGAATAGTTTATTATGTTATTTTTGACTAATCTGCAAAGATTCAGATTTTTTGGAGTTGAATTAAGGGGTTTGAAGTGTTGGAACAAGCCAAAATAGTGGCTGCCCAGATCTGTCCAGCTGAAGTCTGGTGCAATCGCACCTGCGGACACAATCATGCAGGTGCGCTTTCGCAGAAGTGAGATACTTGGCGCAGATGCCGAAATCACGCAAGTGCAGTGACTTAACCGCAGTAGCGGCTTCGCAGAAGCACCTCTTTTGCCGCAGGTGCGAAAATTGGGCAGGTTTAATGAACCAAGCCCTTATTTCATTAGGTATACTCTAACCTTTTTTCCCCAAACTCAAACTCCTCCATCTCTCACATACTCAAATTCTCCATTGCTCTTGATTTCTACTGCTTTTGCACAAGACAATCAGGTACTCATCACCACTCTCTCTTTCAGCTGCCTTATTTTCAATTTTCTTCTTCTTCTTCTTCCTCACAGTCTCTCCCCCACAGTCCCATTTTCTTTTCCCACTCTTGATTAAGGTTGATATTAGGGTGGGGAAATTGGTTGAGAGTATGTTAGTGTGTGCTGTTGTTGATTGAACAATAATTTTGGGGGAAATCTGAGTACCAAATTTGTGTAAAGAAGCATGATTTCTCACTGCTTGCAATGTGTTCGACGAATTGTCCAAAAGAAAATCTTTTGCTAAGTACCACAAAATCAGTCTTAATAGGGTCCTATGTTCATGTAATGCACTAATTTAGAATTCTTGAGTATAATTTATGTGCTAAAATCATGTTTAGAAGAGAAAAGAGTCGAAATATTCTGGGCTTTTGAACCCTCTGATGAACATCGTAGAAGCGAAAAAGGTGTCGCAAATGTGGCCTCGTACCTGCGTTGAAAGTTCTATAGGTGTGATGTCTGGTCAGCTGGGAAACTCCGCAGATGTGAAAGGAAACACGCAGAAGCGGGACCGCACCTGCGATGGGTTTTCCGTAGGTGCGAAAACTGAGCAGTTTTGCCAAAAGCAGTAGCTTTGCAACTGGAGCTTACGGGGCCCATTCGACTTGATTCTTTGGCCTAATTGCATTGTTTTAAATTTCTTAACATGATTCTAATGACCGACTAACTGTGTCTTGATTTTTGAAGGTACTTTTAATTTAAAATGGACCAGAACATGAACGACAATACTCCGCTTGATCACGAAATTGAGGAAGTGGCTGAGGACATGAACTATGATGCAAACAGATTCATGTCTTCCCAGTGCGAAGCCCAGTATTATGATGATCTCCTCACAAAGAAGCTCAAACTTGAGAAGGGAATTGCCGATGATAAAGTGGCCGAGCTCCTTCCGGATTTCCATGGCCGGCTAGTTTCAAGCGGCTGGACCTGCTTCATCCCCACTCCATACAAAGCCAATGAAGAATGGGTCAGGGAATATTATGCCAATTTAAGGCACACACATTTCCAAAACCATGAAATCACTATAAGGGGGAAGACTGTGAGATTCGGAGTTGAAGAGATAAATGATGTCTATGGGCTCCCAAATCATCCGCTCGAGCCAGTGGAAGAAAGAGATACATACGACAATGGTGATTGTCTAGTCGCAAAGCTATGTCCTCCATGTCATAGAGTGACTTGGGCTACAATGAAAAAAGCATCAAATACGGTGATTTCACAGCCGAAGCAAAAATGTGGTTGTATAGCATTGCGAGTAGAGTGTCTCCTTCTGGGAACATGTCTGATGTCCCATACACTAGGGCCTTGATAATTGCTTGTATTCTTGATGGCATTCCTGTGAATGTCGGTCACTACATTGTTCGGGAGCTGAAAGAGTTTGTGCTTCAAGGTGGCACGTCATTGATATTTCCATCATTGATTACATAGTTGTGCCGGCGTGCACAAGTTGAGAAATGGGATGGAGATAATTTGATACCGGTTGGCAAGGCCCTTTACCCATTGAGAGTGATAGGAGAAGGCATTGTGATAAAGAGAAAGAAGAGGAAAGTGGAGATTACTATAGGTGAGGGGTCCTCATCACATGCTACTCAGGACGAGGGACCATTTGGGATTCTAAATTCCCAGCTTTCCTCCATACGTGACCTAGTATCACAACTCCCTAGTGGGCCTTCCCACTCCCAGCCTAAGCCCGAATATTGTACCAGAGAAGAAATGAAGACCTACATGGAGGTCCAGAACAAGTCTCACGAGAAGTTGGCGGCTTCTGTTGGCAGGCTTGAGGCAGCCTATGGCAACATGGCCAAGGCACATGTAAATCTGCAGGCGAACTTCAAAAAGGAGAAAAAGAGAAATAAGAAGAAAGGCAAGTTTATGATAAAGATGTAGAGAGGCATCAAGGCCAGCTTCAAATGGGGGCAGCCAAACAGGAAGATACCAGTTGAGGACGACGATGATAGTGAAAAGTATTCCTTCATGTCGAGTGCTGCTGGTGATGATGCCAATGATACTGATGATGATGAGGCCGAGAGTTCTTCACGGTAGTGATTAGCCTTTCTCCCGTAGTCTGCTAGTCTGATGCATACCACGGGGAGACCCTCAAATTACTCTTATTTTATTTTGATATTGTGCAATGAGGACACTATAATATTTTTAGTTGGGGTGGCTTTAGGGAGTACACTTTATTTGTACATTGATGCTTAATTTGTGCCCTTCCCGGACTTATGTTGTGGTTTGGATATTGTGTGCCCTTGCCGGGCTTGTTTTATCATTGCTTATCATGTGCTCTTGCCGAGCGTAATTTGTGATTAATGATATATTTGCGGATTAGTCACTTTTGTTATTCTATTTTATTTTTTGTTCTTTATTTATTTTCTTTAGTAGTTTTTAGTTTATGTTATTTTTGTTCCTTTAGTATTAGTTGCTTTTGTTATATTATTTTCTTTAGTAATTTTGTTCTTTTATTTTTATTTCTTTAGTGTTTATTTTATCTTCTTTAGTAGTTTTAGTTTATATTAGTTTGATTTCTTTAGTAGTATTTTCTTGGGTTTTCTCTATGCTACGGTCCTTTCCTAAGGAATATTTTTGTGTTGAACCGGGTGACTTTTCCCTATGATGGATGGTGTGACGACTTTCTTAAGGGAATTAGTCTTGTTTTGTTATGTGGAGACTTTTGGATTATTTGGTACTAATAAAATTAGTCTCTTATATATGAAGTGTGAATTAAGAATACCCCTCCGAATTTTGATTTTAAATTGAAAAAGTAAGTTGCATGAGGAAGAATAATTTTTGTGACAACTTTTTGGCTAATTTGGTTACTCTTTACCCACTAGTTGGCATAATATTGCTCTAAATGCTCTTATTAAGAAGTGAAATTGAGTTGTCTTGATTAGTTCATGTGCCATGTGTGTTAGTTCTTGTTAAAAATAATTCTTGTGTTTACTTATATCAACTAGAACTTGCCCGGTTGGTCTTTCAATGCTAAGATTAATTATGTTTGGTTGGAGGGATGACCTTAGGCATTCTTTGTGATCTTTGAAAAAGCCTCTTTAGCCTTTCAAGCCTACCATTGCATAAATATTATCACTAGTTTATCCCATTTGAGCCATTAACCTTTTCTTTGGCCACCTCATTACAAACCTTTACCCTTTTGTGAAATAATTCCCTTTTTTGAACCCGTCCCTCCTTGAATATTGAGAATGAGGCTAAAAGTCTAAGTTGGGGGTGTTGTTGTCAAGTTGGAAATTGGTAAAGTTGTACATTGAGTGTAGAAACATATACCTCAAAGTTGTTTATATGAAGATACTCAAGCTCCAAAATAAAGTAGTTATATATTAAAAAAATAAGAAATAAAAAATATGGAGTCTTGAGAAAAATAGAGAGGTACTTTAAGGTGGTTCTATGTTGGTAACTAGATGTCAATAAGGGCTATTTGGTTTTTAAAAAAAAGAAGCAAAGTGCAAAAGAAATACAAATGTGAGTAGTGTTCAAGGAGGGTGTAGTCACTTGTATCCCAAATGCTTATCCGACCCTTCCCTAGACCTACATTACAATCTTAAACAGTCCTTATCGGATCTCCAACCGAATGTTCTTGAATAGGCGGCGAATTAAAATAAGGGTAAGCTTATGGCATGATATTTTGCAACACTTCAAATTCTTTGTTGAGAGTGAGTGTCTTTGTGCATTTGTCCCTTGTGTTGTTATTGTAAATATGATGATTTTGGGACTTTTTTTCTTCTGAGGGCACATGAATTAGGATAGATTGGTGACATTGATAGATTCCGAATTGTGTAAATTTAACATATGTAGTAGAAAAGTGCTTCTGAGTCACTTCTTGAGCCGTTTTGTTGTCACTTGATTATTTTGAAACTCCTTTGCATTTCATGAAGTTGTTTCTAAATGAGGAAGTTATTTAGTTAAGATTCACATGCTTGAGCCTAATTATTAGTACCAACCAAATCCATAAGTATGGTGCTTAATTGGAGAATGTGATTTGTAAATGATAGCAATACTACTTGTGCTTTAAATAGTATAACCTCATTGAATTGCTGGTTTTGATTTGCTTGTGGACAAGCAAAAGCTTTAAATTTAGAGTATTGATGAGTGGTGATTTTACCACTTATTTTAGTCTCTTTTCTTTAGATTTTGCATCCTTTAATTATAATATGAGGTTGTTTATGGTGTGTATTTCTAGATTTTCAGGAAAATGATGCCATGAAGAGAGTTGAATTTAATTGAAGTGGAATTGAGTAAAAAAGAGTTGAAACAATGAAAAATTCTTCAGTGATTCCGCATTTGTGGAACACTGGTCGCTTTTGCGACGTCGCATCCGCGAGAAAATGGCCGCATTTGCGGAAGAAGGCCTAGAAGGCAGAAACCGCTTCTGCGATCGATTCACCGCATCTGCACTCAAAGTTCGCATCTGCGTGTGCAAGTCCGCTTCTGTGAAGTCAGTGTTCCCTTCAAAGTTCGCTTCTGTGATAGGCTATCCGTATCTGTGGAGTCTCACCTGTGAGGATACTTCCGCAGGTGCGGTCAACGGGCTTCAGACCTGCACAGGATTGACAATTCACATTTTCTCAACTCCAAACCCACAAATACACGACCTAGCTTATGGGAAACAGATCTTTCGCTTATTTTTCAGTCTCTTGACTAGAGAGGACAAATTTTTGAGCAAGGAATGTTCTTGCACACACATTTAAGTCTTTAAGATTTGAAGCTTTTGGTTAAGAATTTCTTACTCATTTATGCATTTCCTTGCTTTGTATTGAATATTTAAGTGCGTAGTATTTTTTCCAACACTTGAATCTTGTTTATGGAAATATTCATATTTAAAGCGTGGATTAAATATCTTGTTGTGCTTATGTATTGAACGCTTTTTATTTATTATGAAGTGAGTTATTGTTTCTTTAATTATTCTTATTCCTTAATGTTTCTAAAGGGATTAGCTAACCCTAGGACTCGCCCACTAACCTCGAATTAATTTTGGGAAAGATAATTTGGGGTTGGGAAAGATTAATTAACAAGAACTTGAGGCTTTAACCCTCACTTTATAGATTCTACCTAGAGATAGGATTGAACTACTTGTAGCCATATCCAGGTGTGCTTAATCTCTTAATTGTTTTAGGGATAATTCAATTAGGAAGTCTTGTTAGTCTTTGGAAGAAGCTAATATAGAATTATTAGCCGAGGCTAATTAACATAAACTCGCTCATATTTATAAAATCGCGAAATACATTGGATCATTACTTGAGTATAAATCACGATGCATCCATGCTTGTAGCCATTGATCATTTTACTTGCTTTCTAAGTTAGTTTATATTTTTATAATTAGTTATAAATATTTACTCAAAACCATTCTAAGTGTTTGGCTTAGCATAATAAGTGATAATTCTCTTACACGCCTAATCGCCTACATAATTCTCGTGTCCATTTACTTTTTAGTAGTGGATTTGGACATCATCACTAACCATTTTATTCTGAGTGTGTGCAACATTTTTAACAATGCTATCAGTGTTGTTAAAGATTCTATTTTGAGAAATAAAATTTTCGGACTGCCAATTGATTTTTGCTTCAATGTCACTAGATGGTGTTTTTCCTCGTCATGGCAAAACAAAATTCTTTTTGGGGATTTTGGTGGAATGATCTGAACCATCTTTACTAACATGTTCAAGAGGTAAAAAAATTATGGGTATAGCCGGCGCAAATAGGGCTATACATTAGTATTTCATGATTTTTGGGAAAAGCGGTTGCCTTGTCATCTTTGCAACTAGAGGTGATTGGGCTGACATTTTTCTCTGGCAATTTTGGCCATTCCCGAGGGTTATAACTAACAAGGTATTCATACTTACATGGGTGGTTGCGCGAGCCAACTGATGGGTCGCCTTTTTCATACCTTTCTCGAAGGCATTCTGCAGATGATTTGTGCTTTTTCTTTCTAGCCTTCTTGTTTTTCTTTCTGCTCTGATACCTATTTATGAGTGACAAATGGGTAGATGACTTCTACTTCATACAAGTAATTATATTTTTTTGCAAGAGTTTTTGAAAGAGTAAGAGACATATTAATAGCTGCACTAGAACGTACAAGACTAGAAGATGCAGACGTGTCAATCAAAATTTGAGAAAGTCGCTCCATACTCCAAAATGATTGGTTTGGCTCTGATACCACCGAGGGTGAGTGTAGTACCAGTAATCGTAAAGATCAGTAAAATAGAGATTGAATTACTAGAATAGAGATAAGATTACCTTCGTAGAGATTTGATTACCTCAGTAGAGATTGAATCACCTTAGCAGCGGTTGAATTATTCATACATAAGTCTTTCTACAAGAGGGGTGCTGGAGGCTCACAAAAGGCGTCCCTCGCCACAACTAGGCCGTCAACAGCGGACTCAGAAAACTTTTGCACTTCTAATGCGACAACCTCTAAAGCAATCTTTCTCAACTTCTAAAGCAATCTTTCTCAACTACTAGAGTAATCTTTCTCAACTACTAGAGCAATCTTCTTCAACTACTAAAGTATTTTGAGACTCTACACTCAAATATAGATCAGCCATATCCCCATATTTTGGAGGAAGAAACTATAAGAGAGTTATCTAGAAGAAGACATTTTATTACGCAAGAGTTTCTACATGATGCACATATCACCACACTTATTTCGCCACATGGGTAATCCGAGAAAACACCACCCTTTCACCCCATTCGCACAAAATTAATCACAATTGCGTGGCAAAGACCTTGTGCCAATACCCAATAAACCTGCCTAACATGTCCACCATATGTTATAATTATCACAAAATAATAATGCCAATTTTTTATCAAAGATAAGCTCATAATTGATCAACAATGTGCACAAGTACATGACAACAGTAAAATGAGAATGGGTGTTTATCATATAAGGCATTACTATGGCTAAAACAATTGTAATGTAATATTCACGTAGCCACAAAGTGATTAACTATATTTCATATAAATACATCCTCAAAGTAACTCTCATTAATAGCCTAAGGTCTAATCCGCTCATAAGCCACACATAGCACATGTGTACGTGCTCGTCACCTCGTGTACACGCCACTTTTCACATAATACGAATAAACAATTATGGCCATATCCTACGGGGTATTTTTTCCACACAAGGTTAGGAAATATACCTACCTCAAACAAGCCAATTCAGTATTCCAAAAATGCCCTTGCTTTAAAAATCGCCTCCGTCCGGCTCAAATCTAGTAAAATGTGACTCAATAATATCAAACAATGCAAAAGGAACCTATTCCAAACAATAAAGTCACAATCTTTACCCAATTCCTGAAAAGTAAACCCCAAGCCCACACGATCAAAACCTGAGTCTAGGGGTAGATTTCGGCTACCTATAACCCCACGAGTCCAAATATGTGATTAATTTTCGAAACCGAGTCAAATCGACTCTCAACTCGTAGATTTTTATTTTTCAAAACATAGTAAAAAACTCCAAAAAGTACCTTTCAAATTCATTGATTTTGGTCTAAAAATCCATAAGAAATCAATATATATAATATCAACTTGGATTGTGACCCTTCGCAAATGCGATAAGGTGTCCGCAATTGCGACCCTTCGCAAATACGAGCAGACCATCGCAAAAGACGAATCCGAGGTCGTTAATGCAATAGTCAAACGTTGGTAAACTCTTATAACTCAAGCTTCCAACCATTTAACTGAGTGTCCCAAATCAATCCAAAATCTTCCAAAAGTCAAAACAACCATCTCTGCAAGTCACAAAATAATAATTAATCTCACGGAGAACATCAATAGGGAAACCAGGCTCAAATATACAAAACTACTGGTCGGGTAGTTACAGTCTCCCTCTCTTAAAAAAATATTATGTTAAACATCGTACTTTTGTCTTGGAATTTGTCTTACGTGAATCAATATAAGCCGGAGAGTAAGGACCTTTACAAAGATAATGATGAGTTAACACATGTGATACAGATGATCAAGGGTGTTATAACTCGTACTTTCGGGGTAAAACTAGTAGTGCTTAATAAGCTAAGGAGGTCTTGTTTTAAGGTAATTGAATCATATAGTATTTGTATGCTATGTTTAAAATTAAATAAGTTGTAAAATAAAAGTCGACAAAAGTTTGGGAAGATACGTTCATAATCTTACTAAAATTTGGGCCTGATGTCATTGAATTGTTCTCTCAATATACTTGGCATTACAGGTGATCCACCCACCAAATTGAAGATCTACGAGTCTAGTTTCTAACGTATTAAACCGTTTGTTGATATAACATCGTATTAGAGAGATATTTGCATTTTTGTGAGACTATGAGGCCCACTTAGTCGGTGGTCGACCTACTTCGTTTTAAAAATGATTTGGACAATCATATTTGCCCATTTTTTGACCAAACCAGACCCTATACTCTCCCAAAACACTCTCAAAGTATTCTCCAGGATTCAAGGGTTAAATGCAAAGATAAAAACGTCAATCCAACACTAGAAACCCTGTGGAGCTCGTTCGATCATTCTTCTTCTTCTTCTTCTTGTGGCTGATTTAGGGAGATCATCAAGGTGAAGTAACCTCAGATTTCGTGTTGTTCTTGTTTATTAATGTAAGAATCAGTCCCTCCTTCATATATTTATATTAGAGTTTATCCAAGTCATAAACAATATTTTAGATAAAGAACTTGTGAGATAAAATTTGAAAACCAATGTTGAAGTTCTATAGTTTATTGGACTGTTTTGAATGTTTCTTGAGTTATTTTTTAGCTTGAAATTATGAAATATCACTGGTTGTGTTAGTGTTAGATTTTTTGGTGTTGTATCTATAGGGTATGACAACTTATGGTCATTCTTGCGATGTGAACTTGTTGCTCGAGTTGAAAGAAAAGACAAGCCGGAGAAGTGTTTTAGAAATCTGAAAAATTCATTTTAACGTCGCTGAACTTTATGGACTGTTTTCTTTTTTACTTTAGTGAGATATAAGGCTGTAAAATTTGATGAATAAACTTTTCATCATGTTATAGATACTGCTGAGTTAAAGTAAGAAATTCATAAGTGGTTAAAAGGGTTGTATGGGTTCCAATCCGATCTTGCCGCTCTCGTGTTAATTAGTAGTTTCGCTAGTGTTGTAAAGTGCCGTTGTTATGTGTAGATTGAAGTATATCTTGAGCTGATTTGGGTTGTACTTTGGAGTAAAGGTAAAAATGTATGTTAAGAGCTAAACCTTTTCTTCATTTTGGCATGATCCCATAACTAAACACATTTGATAACGAGATATAAAGAGAAGTTCGTATTCCTGAATTTATGTACATCATCCTAGTCACATAAGTTATAGTATTATCCCTTATCGGGACTTTACATTCAGTTAAGTATTTTCTTCTTTTAGTCAAGAGAATAGAGGGTCTATATATAAAGTATTATAGTATTTTTACCACCACTGAGCTATAATCGGTGGCCAGGTCCCTATTGGGCAACTTATAATGAGATGGTAAGTTATATATCGAGTCTACTGTGGCCGAGCGCCTATGAGCGAGACCAGAATGGCCAAGTAGTGATTTAGATACCGAGCCAAGTATGGGCGAGCGCCTATGAGCGAGTCTCATCTACTATGGCCCAGCAGTTACACATACCGAGCCTTATAGGGGCGGATAGCTATTTTATGTACTTTATTGATAGAGTTGAGTTAGTATCAACAGGTTTGCATATCCTCTGATCATCATTGACTCCTAGTTACTTTCAATTATTACATTATGAGTTCAGTTTCAGCTTTAAGTTACTCTATTGCCTTACATACTCGGTACATTATTTTGTACTGACGTCCCTTTTATCAGGACTCTACTTTTCATTCCTGCAGGTTTAGATAGACAGTCGGATAGACCTTCCTAGTAGACGAATCCAGACATCAACTTGATTGGTAAGCTCCAGTTCTCCGAAATTACCAGGTCGAGACTTTGGAGTCCATTTTGTATATACAAACTTGATGGGTATGTGGGGAACCTGTCCTGACCCTGATACAGTTCTGTCATCTCTAATGGATTGTAGATGAGTCATGTGTATTTTGTATGCCAGTATTGTGGCTTTGTGAGCCCTTTGTACATGTTCAGATTGGTATTGCTAGTTGTAGTTTTTCATGGCGGCCTCGTCAGCCTTCACAGTTATGTATATGAGCTTTTGGGTATGTTTACCCCTCAGATTACATAGACGTTGTTTTTTGATGATTCAGAATATGGCCTCGTTGATGGTAGGCTATAGTATGGTGTTTTAGTCACTTATTGCAGTCAAATTTACTGCACTTTAATTGAGTTTGAGCTTTAATCGCTAGTTTTCTACACTAATTATGAATTTTATGCCTTGTAGGAGGATTTCGAGCTATGTAAATGTTATGGAGCTAATTCGAGTGATTTGGAGCTTTGAAGTATGAGTAAAAGCCTAAGGAATTAAGCTGGGATCACATTCGGGGGTCAATGACAGATCCTGGATATAAAAAAAGCGAGCAAAACGAATTACTTTGAGAATTCACCACAGCCGCAGCATGTGGAGCGGCGCGTGGGGCACTGTGGCTACCCAAAATTCCTGCTGCCTATCAGAACAAGCTCTCTGGATTTCCCCACAACCACCCCGCATGGCGCGTCGCCCCATGCGGTGAGCCTGTGCAATGTTTATAGAGTTATAATCCCAGTTTGTGCAGGGAAAGGTATTTTCGTCTGGGCCAACCCTACTGAGAATAAATACATGTTAACACATTATTTTAAGGACTTTTGACACATCTTAGACCTAAGGAAGCCAAGGAGGAGGTGGAGAAGCAAAAGCTCAAGGATTTCATCATTCAATCCTCACTCAAGACAAGGGTTTGGATTGTTTTATGTTTTCCTGTAACTTAAATATTGTTATGATGAATTAGTCCATATCCATGGAGGAGTTCTCTTTAGGATTTGATGGATTTTGTGTATTGATACTTGTTTGTGGATAATTAACTCTAGTTTTATGTATTGAATCATTTTGGATGTTTTAATTATTGCATCTATATTCACTTGTTCGTGTAATCGCGAGAGGCATAACTTGTGATATTGTTGCATTATATTTTGTTGGTTGAAGTCATTAATTCTTCTTTGTAATCAGAAGAGGCTAGTTGAATTGTTTATTAAACTTAGTTAGGAGAATAATCGAGAGAGGTTCTCCTAAAGACCAATCCACTACTAATTCTTGCATATCTTCACGTGCTTAAAATTGGTTCATCTCGTGAGGTTGAGACTTAATCGATAGAAGAGTTTCTATTAATTAATTGAACTAATAACCAAGTGAATTCGACATACTCACTTGAACATTAGAAGTGAATTATCTAGAGTTAAATCCCAAACATTTATCTTGCGCCTGTCCTATCAACCCTATCTTCTCCCAATTGATAACTTCCTTTGCTTAATACTTGTATTGATTTTCATTAGCTAATAGTATTCATCGGCCTTGATTGGTATTGTCAGCTTGCAGGTAGGCCTCGTCGGCCTAAGTTGATAGTTACCCCTCCAGAGTTCACAATTAAAGAGTGGGGTGCTTCTTTCACATCAAAATCGGGCTATAGAGCTGAGTCATAAGAGTTTGAGTCAGGACTTATGTTTGCTAATCATATAGCAATGCTTTCAATTAAAATGATTACATCTATCCTGAGTTCTAATACAACACCAGGTAAGGGCACTAGTAGAGAGAGATTTCTTGACGACATGGCCTAGTTTGAGGCCCTATTAGACCGGGCATAGCAGATGTGCAAATTCCTTCTTAAGACCCTATTATAGGAATATCTAACACGCCCAGCGAATAGAAGGCCATGGGAGTATCAGAAGGTAAAGTATAAGCTTCAACAGGTAACATAAGCATGGTGAAGAAGGATACGAGGTACCTAGTTAATGAAGATTATAAGTAATTACAATTTAGGAAAAGAAATATAAGCATTCTAAGTTACTTTCGACAGTAACAAAGGTATGTACAATTGCTCACACCTATCTTAGTTAAGCCCTATGGGAGCTAACGTATATAGTTTAAGAGAAGAATGGTATATCAAGATCCAATTAGGGTTAGAGTAACCCAAAAATGGTGGATGGTTTGTTAGCATTAGGTTACATTTCCGAAGGATATTGCAAATGTTATAATAGTTCTCCTTGTGAGACACCCAGGTGGTGCACTCTAGTATAGTACATGCAGATATGAATACTAGAATGTCTTGAAAATTCAGAAGATAGGCACTGGAATTCTAGAAGGGAGAAATATTTACCTTAGTATGACTCCCATCCCTAGTAACGAGAGAATAATAGGCAACCCGAAGAGCCAGTGAGATGGAGCAAGAGGAGCTAAAAGAGAGAGAATGATTTGTTGATATTTTCAGAATAAGTTAATAGATAGACACATTACCAGGAGAATAAAAAAAGAGTAAATGAAGAATTAAGAGTAAGATGTGATAAATGGGTGATAACGGTAAATCACAATATTAAGGATGACAAAGTCTATAGTCAAGTGTAGGAAACAACAGGAGGAGACATGCCTTGAGTCTATAAAAGAGTATAAGGCATAAAGTCATAACCTCATTTCAAAAAATGAGTTGGTGAGTCCAACGTGATTAATAGAAGTCTACGTTAGACCCTCAGAAGTAATAGAGATTGGTATGGGCTAGTAATCAAGATAAACAAAACATAAATTAGGGACCAGAGAATTTGATAATAGTCTACATCGTGAGAATTTCAGAGACTGTATTCCGACAATAATATAATAGAAAACAAAAGAATAAACCTTCAAGGTCAGTCAAGAAGACGCTTCCCCTTAGCAAACGTTGTGAGTAGAGTTAAGCTTAAGGGATTAAGTATGCTAGTTACACCAGGTGTCATCCTCATGCGTAAGAAATAAATTATCCCTGGTACATAAGGGTTACCGCGAGGCAAGTAAGTGTCATTGAAGACGTGAAAAGACGCCGAAGATGAAGAGGTAAAACATTTACAGAAAACACTTCAGAGCATTAAATGTCTGTACTCCCCTAAAGGGGAGAAGATGGTATGATATGGTATTAAGTCGAGTTAAGTTGTTCAGGTAAATATAGAATGAAAAATGAAGAATGTGGTAAAAGGCGAAGGGAATGAGATTGCATTTATTCACATCTTATAGATATGTTACGAATCCAGAATATTATGCAAGCATGACACCAGGAATAGGCAGTAAGGGTTCCCGTCAAGGATGTTAATTTCTAAATAAGTGAGAATGGATACTTGGTACAAAAGGAGCTAGTGCGAGAGGGAAGTTAAGACAAAAAACATAACCCAAGAGAGGTTACACATAATAAGATATGAGAATGGACCAACGAGTAGTTAGTAGTTGATTCAGAAAGAGCCTAGTTATTGCTAGGTAAGAGGTCCCAAATAAATTACCAAATCTTGCAAGATAAACATAGTGAACCCCAGCATAGGGAATTCAGTCCCGCCTATACAAGATCGTAATCCTTGAGAAATATTCAGATAGGAGTAGGGGTAGTTAAATATACTGTATGAGTGTTACAGAAATAAAAGAGAGTGTCACTAGGGAGACAATCAAAATTTTAGTTTAGGAGTAACCCTAAAAGAATAAGAGAAAAAAGGTGAGTAACTAAGGATAATTATAGGCGATTTAAGAGTGACTACACCTCCCTAAGAACTTTAATACATACACTTAACCGTTCAAAACCCCACACTTATGTCGAACCATAACTCCACCTTCACATCAATATACATTAAATCCCTACTTCTTTAAGAATAATTTCATCAAGAGTTACAATTGTCAAAGAATAATTTGACAACAATACAACATTTTTTTCTTTGTTTTTAAATTCAAGTGGCTCTCACTTTCTTTTAAAAATAGTGCACCTTTCTCTTTATTTCAATAGTTCCACTCAAAAGACAAACCAATCTCCCTACACTCCAACTTCTACACAGTTCATAACAATTTCAAGTGCTCATGAGAGGTACAAGGTTTAAATAGATGGCCAATTCAAACAAATGAGTAAGGCTTGTAATGTGGGTACCAAAGAAACAGGATTACATGCTCAAAGGGGTTAACTAAGATATATACCAATTAGGTGGGTAAAAACATATATCTGGCTCAACAAAGAAAAGCCTATATCACTTTCAAGACTGCATAAAACTACTATTTCGCTTTGCAAACACACGGGGCAAGTTCTAGACATCAAATGCAATGCACAGAATAACACAAACCTCACACACACATGGCACATAACTCAATCAATATTTGATTATCAAGATGCTCTAGTCAAAGTAGTAAAGCAAGGTTAAGATCACACTTTAACGTACTTATAGAAGAGTCAAAACTGAGCCTAAGCGTCACAACTAAAGTACTAGCTATTCTCAAGGCATAATAAAGTTAAGAGACATTGTCTTTAGTTCAAATCATAGCACAAAGTTTCCTACTACTAATAAAAATTAAAAATGAACTACATCGGGTTCGAACAAAACTCTTGAAAAAGAACTGCGGCCCAAAGAAAAACCAAGAGGGAATTATTACAATACCCTAAAAAAGAAAAAAATCTTTTTTTGTCTTTTTCTTGCGACTTTAGTCCCTCAAGAAACCTGTCGAATGATATCCATCGTCGGGAATAATCGAAAATTTTATGTTTTTTTTTCAATTTGTTTTCCATCTCTAACCTCCTAAACAAAAACTAAACTAACACATATACATATAACATACAGTTATGCCCCACCCCACACTTTAAGATGTGGCATGTCCCCATGACACACAATTAAAAAGCATAGGGTAAAGGAAATTTCCGTGAATATTTAGTCGGGGTCAGAATCAAAGTCGGGATCCATTCTTCTCAATCATTGGAGCCTTATCTCTTGAACTCTTCACCTTCCACTCAACACTAGCAGCTGGCTTCTCTTATTTCACCCCCGTTTCTACATTCATCTCAAAAGTCACCGTCTCCTCACCCACTCTATGCATGAGTTTTCTATCATGTATGTCTAATATTGCTCTATGCATGAGTTTTCTATCATGTATGTTCACTTGCTTCTCCAAGTTTCGCAACCCTGTGCCAAGTTCTTTGATAGCTGCACGATGAGCATCCAATCTCTCATATATCTTGACAATTAAAGATTTCATTAGATCTTGTAGCCATGCTGAGTGGAATGTTGAGGCTAGAATTGCGGCCTCTGCTGATTTTGGAAGCCTGGGGCTCCTTGTCCCTAGAATCTGGAGTTGTTTTGTTGCCATACATTTGCAATACCCCTTGGTGAATTCCACGAAAAAACAAGGTGCTTTTGACCCATTGCATTGAAGTTATAATTCCCAACAGCATTCACTTCCTCAATTAAAGCTTGACACTCACGTGTAGGGTGTCCTCTTCCCCATATATCACAAGCTGCGTGGGGCTCACTATGTATTGAAGCTAAGGTCAGCTTCCTTATTTCCTTGGCCATGTCATCAAGTTGTACCTACACAGATGTGTTAGCATCAACTTGGTGAACACCAGTTGATCTTCTTCTTTTAGCAATCTCAGAGGGCTACTGATTTGTATCCTCAGATAACTTATCTAGAATTGTGACTATCTCCTCTGGAGTCTTCTTCATCAATGGGCCTCCAGCTGCATTAGTCAATGATCTACGTGAGGCTGGTGTCAATCCATCCCAAAAAATCTTTGAGTTGCATCCAGAGTTCAATTCCACTATGTTGACACTTTCGCACTATCTCCTTAATCCTCTCCCAAGCTTCAAACACAGTTTCAGTGTAGTTCTGGCAAAAGTTATGAATTTCTCTTCTAAACTTGCCCGTTTTAACTAATGAGAAATATTTACCAAGAAATTTTCTGGTCATCTCATCACATGTTCTAATCGATCCATTAGGCAAGCTTCGAAGCCAGTGCTTTGCATCCTCCTTGAGTGTGAAGGGGAATGCTCTTAAGTAAACTGTATCTTTTGACACACCATTATATTGAAAGGTGTTCATAAGCTCCTCGAAGTCCATCAGATGATTGTTTGGATCTTCGTTCATCTTTCCTCTGAAGATATAGCTGTTTTGAAGAGTTTGAAGCAATCCCTACTGCAACTCAAAATTGTTAGCTGCAACTGGAGGTGGTCTCACACTTGATAAGCCTTGGTTGTAGACCAGTCTAGCATAATCGCCAAGTGGTCTCCCAGCAGCAGGAGCTATATTTCCAAATTGGCACTACAAACTATTTCCAACACTATTAATTTCCAATCCTCGGCAACGGTGCCAAAATTTAACGAACGCAAAACACACACTTAAATATGCTCGCTAGTCGAATATAGTATAATATAATATAATATTGTATCCACATGGATTAGAGTTAAACAGTATTTTCGTAATTTATAGCTTGGTTGCTATCCAAGATGATCAGCAGTTGAGAATTATGTGATTAAAAGAACTACAATTAACTAAGAGTCTAACTTATTGACGAATGACACTCGAACAAAAGTAAGCAAGGAAGATATCAATGGGAGAACATAGGGATTGATTGGATAGGTGCAAGATAAATGTCTGGGACTTAACTCTAGTTAATTCACTTCTAATGTTCAAGTGAGTCTCTCGAATTCACTTAATTAGTAGTTCAAACGTTTAGTAGAAACTCCTCTCTCGATGAAGTCTCAACCTCACAATACGAACCAATTTAAGCTCAATGAAGATATGCCAGAATTCGTAGTGGATTGGTCTTTAGGAGAATCTCTCTCGATTATCCTCCTAACTAGGGTTAAATAATAATTCAACTAGCCTTTTTCAATTACTGAGAAGAATTAATGAACTCAACCAATGAGATAATGCAACGATATCACATGTTATGCCTCTCTCGATTACATGAACATGTGAATATAGATACAATAATTAAATCATCAAAAATGATTCAATAGATAAAAACTAGAGTTATAATCCACAAACAAATATCAATACACCAAATCCATCAAACCCTAACGAGAACTACTCCATAGATATGGAGTAATTTATCACCAATAAGTTAAAGTTAAAAGAAAGCATAAACGATCTAAAATCTTGTCTTGAGTGAGGATTGAATGATGAAATCCTTGTGCTCTTGCTTCTCCCCCTTCTTCTTAGCCTCCTTAGGTCTTAGATGTGTCAAAAGTGCAGAAAATACCATTTTGCCATGTATATATACCAATTAGGGTCGGGCCCAAACGAACACACCTTTTGCTATACGAAATAGGACAATTCCGGGATTGGACATGCGCCGGTGCGGACCTGGGAGCGTGCTCGTGCATATAGCCGCGCACTTTGGACAGTGTTCTACCTGACCTGCGCGCCCAGTGCGTGCTCGCGCACCTGGGTGGCGTCCTGTTCAATTCTTCATTTTTTTTGTTAAGTGCACTATTGTCCGTTGATCCCCGAACACGATCCCAACTTAATCTTTGGGCTTTTACTCAGATTTCAAAACTCTATAATAGCTTGAATTCATTCCAAAATAACTACATAGCTAGGAATCACTCCTACAAGGTATAAAATACATAATTAGTGCAAAACACTAGTGATTAAAGCTCAACTCAATCAAAGTACAGTAAATTAGAGTGCAATAAGCTACTAAAATACGAGATTATAGCCTACCATCAACTTAACATGCTAAATATCTGCCTCCACTATTGCGGGACTCCGAGACATTTCCAGGGTGAGGGAGCATCATTTTTACCATTCGAGTAAAGAACACAGATGACAGTAGCATTGTAATCTAGAATACTACAGAAATAAGAAGACATGATCTGAGTCGAGTGACCTCATGTGATCGGTACTTCAAAGATGATCGCATACTATAAAGTATAACATGGATGAATGACTCTCCAGATCGATCGTTCAGTTCAAAAGTGTCTGTTAGGACAAGCTATGCTAAAAATAGAAATGTGCTAGCTCTCACAGAAGTACCCCAATTTAAAAAATCAAGAATGTGAGTAAGCTAGGATGATAAGTCAAATATTAAATTTTACAACACATGGATAAGTTAGGAGACTAGAATACGAGGTTGAGAGATTAAAGCCTATCCTAAATCAGTCACTCATCAAGAGGAGTAGAAGTATATATCTCTATACAAGGTGCGATAGAAGGGTTGAATTGCAATGTTACAAGTACCAAGTTGATAACTAATCTTAAGAGAGGTTATGAAAAGTAAAGCGATAATTATGAGAGACAAGGTGAGGATTGTATTTGGTTCTAAGAGAATCAGAATAAAAGTATACGATAGCCAAGGTTAGAATAAAAATTCATAAAGTACGAATGTATGGAAAGACATAGATGATTGGGTATTCCTAAATATGTCACCTACGAAAGATGTCATGAGGTCCGGTAAGAGTAGCTTATGAGCTTGAATTGCCTCTAGAGTTATTCGTCAGATAGGCAGAGTAGCTTATGAGCTTGAATTGCCTCTAGACTTAGAGTCAGTCAATTATCCATGCTATGGAAGTGCATTGGAGACCCTTCTCGGGTTGTCCCAGTAGATGACGGTCAGATTACTGAGGATCTATCCTACGAGAAGATTTCCGTGGCTATCTTAGATCGACTGAACTTTAGGCTGAGAACAAAAAAGGTAGCCTCCGTGAAGGTATTATGGAAAAATAATACTATCGAAGAAAGGACATGGGAGGCTGTAGAGGATATAAAATCTGAATGCCCCCACCTATTTCAAATTAAGGATATGGCTTGATATGAGATATTAAAGCACAGCCCCATTCAAACCAGTAGGTCGTAGGGTGAACTCTTATATTTAACTTACAATATTTTTTATTGATGCTCGCGTGATGACAAGTATTGCTATTTATAGACATTGGCCCTATGTGACATGTATAGTATGTTTTATGGCTGCGTGTAGGTTGTTTTTATTTCATTGTACAAAGGAGACTCTGGCGAAATTTTTGCAAGTCTCTAAGAGTTAAGACTGAAGGACAAATGTTCCTAAGGGGGGGAAGGATGTACACCCCTTACTTTCATGTCAGAATTCTTCTTAAGTGAATCATTATAAGTTGGAGACCAAGGACCTTTACAAAGATAATGATGAGTTAACACATGTTTTACGGAAGTATCGTGAAGGATGGAGGATAAATAAATCAAAGATGTTATAACCCGTAATTTTAGGGTAAATCTTGAAGTGCGTAATATGATAAGGAGGTCATGTTTTTAAGTACTTAAATCATATAATATCTGTATGTTATGTTTTGAAGTCAAACAAGTTCTAAAACAAAAGTCGACAAAAGTTGTCGCAAGATACGTTCATAATCTTACTGAAATATGGATTGAATGTCACCGAGCTTTTCTCTCTATGTTCTTGAATATCTACGAGTCTAGTTTTCAATGCATTAAATAGAGATATTCGCATTTTTGCGAGACTACGCAGGCAGCCCCTATTGGGGCCACTTAGGCGGTGGTCAATATACTTCGTTTTAAAAATGATTGTGACGACCAATTTTGCTCCATATTCGACCCAACCAGACCCTATACTCTCCCAAAACACTTTCAAAGTATTCTCCATGATCCAAGAGTAAAAACCAAAGATAAAGATGTGAATCCAACACTAGAAACCCCGTGGAGCACGTTTTATCATTGTTCTTCTTCTTGTGGCAGAATTGGGGAGTTCTTCAAAGTGAAGTAACCTTGGATTTCATATTGTTATTGTTGATTAAGTTAAGAATAAGTCCCTCCTTCATATATATTAATGTTTATACATGTCTTAAATAACTTTTTAGATAAAGAACTTGTGAGATAAAAGTTAAAAACCAAGGTTGAAGTTCTATAATTTATTAGACTATTTGAATGCTTCTTGAGTTATGTTGTGGCTGGAAATTATGAGATATAACTGGTTGTGTTAGTGTTATATGTTGTGGTATTGATTCTATGGGGGAGTAGAGATGATGGTCATTGTTGTGATGTGAACTTGCTCGAATTGAAAGAAAAGACATGTCGAAAACGTGTTTTAGAAATCTGAAACATTAGTTTTAAGGTTGCTGAACTTTATGGACTATTTTCTTGTAACTTTAGTGAGATATAAGGCTGGAAAATTGAAGTAATATACTTGTCATCATTTTATAGATATGTTTGAGTCAAAGTAAGAAATTCACAAAGGGTGACAAGTGTTGTATGGATTCCAATCCGAGCTTGCCGCTCCACGTGTTAATTAGTAGATTCGTTAGTGATGTATTGTGCCCTATTTATTGTGTAGATTGAAGTATATATTGATATGCTTTGGGTTTTACTTTGGAGGAAAGGAAAAAAATATATGTTAAGGCTAAACCTTTTCTTCATCTTGGCATGATCCCTTAAGTAGACGCATTTGATAACGAGACATAAAGCGAAGTTCGTATTCCTCAATTTATGTACATCATTCTAATTATAGTATTCTCCCTTATCGGGACATTATATTTAGTTATGTATTATCTTCTTTCAGTCAAGAGAGCAGAGGGTCTATATATATACAGTATTATAGTATTTTCACCACCACCGAGCTATAGTCGGTGGGCAAGTCCCTATTGGGCAAACTATTATTAGATGATAGGTTATATACCAAGCTTACTATGGACGAGTACCTATGAGCGAGCCCAAAATGGCCGAGTAGTATGGCCGAGTGCCTCTAAGTGAGCCTGCCACAACCAAGTAGTTACATGTACAGAGCCTTATAGGGTGAGATAGCTATTTTACATACTATATTGATAGAGCTGAGTAAGTATCAACAGGTAAGCATATCCTCAAATCATCTTTAACTTCCAGTTATTATATTATCACTCCAGTTTCAGCTTTCAGATATTCTATTTCCTTACATACTCGGTACATTATTTCGTACTGACATCCCTTTTACCGGGGACATTGTATTTCATGCATGCATGTTCTGATAGACAGCCAGATAGACCTTCCCAGTAGATAGAAAAAGACATGAGCTTGATAGGTAATCTCCACTCTCCCGGAGTTACCAAGTCTAGACTTTTGAATCTATTTTATGTATATAAACTAGATGGGTAGGTGGGGACCCTGTCCTGACCACAATACAGTTATGCTATCTCTAGAGGCTTGTAGACGAGTCCTGTAAATTTTGTATGCCAGTATTTTGGCTGTGACAACTTTTTGTACATGTTCAGTAGTTTGGTATTGCTGGTTGTAGACGTTCAATGCGGCCTCACGGGCCTGTACAGTTACGTGAAGTTGGCATATTTTTATATGTTTCGATATTAATTACTCATATTATTACTGCTCTTGGTTATATTTGATATTGAATATGCCCAACTTCGCTTGATTATGGAGTTTTATATTATTTTAGTGTTAATGGCTATTGTAGGTACATTGGAGAAAATATATTGATGATATAGTCAAAAGAAGTCGTTGTGCTTTTTTTTCTAGTATTTGTTTTTTTTTGTAGGATTACAAACATGGGAAGCATAGTCATTGGAACTATGCAAAAGCAAGCTAGATGGTTGGAACTAAGTGTGGGGTGACCACACAGGACCATGCCTGTGAGATGTCTGATTACCTAGTGAGCTGCTATTTCGTCCGGCCTTTGGCATTTCTGGGAGTTTCTTCTTCCGCCCTCGCTATTTTGGCTTTATTTGTGCATTGGGAATACTGCACTAATTTAAGTGTGGGGTAGGGGAATTCCTTTAGGTAATTAGTAGTAATATGTTTGTAATAATGTTAACTTATTGTTTTTAATTTTTAGCTTCTTATCTTTATTCTTAATTAGTAGAACTAGTATTGTAGTACGTTAATAGTAGTAGTTTAGTAGCTTAATAAAAAAATTGATTATTTTAAAAAAATTAGAAAAACATTGGACTATTCCCGATGATGGATCTCCTAAACAGTTTTTTGAGGGATTAAAGTCTAAACAAAAACATAAAAAAGTTAAAAAAATAGAAAAATCCAAAAACATGATTTTTAGGTAGCAAGAATCCCCGTGGTTTTTCTTTGTTCCTCGGTTCATTTACATGGGATGTAGTTTGAACCGAGTAGTAGTTTCTTTATTTTTAGAGTATATTAGGATGTAGGAAATAAAAGGATGGAGAAGATGAGATTTTTCCAGGTGCCTTTTTCACTTGTTCGATAGTAGCTGTCACGACCCCAAACCACCAACTGGTCGTGATGGCGCATAACGCACTTTCTAGGCAAGCCGAACATAACAATAACAAAACATAATAACATAAATGACAAAAATAAGCCAAGTCTAAAGCCATCAACATAACATAATAGCGTCGATATTTAATAAAATTTCAAGAACTGGTAAAAATGGAGTCATGAGCCCTAAAAGGGAAATACATGTCTGAAATACCAAACAACAAAGTTGTTGGAATAAAAGACAATAGTACAAAGTGGAAAGAGACGCCAAGACTGTAATCAAGATGAAGCTCTACCTCGTCTCTCCAAGAATAACTCAGCAACAATCCTCATCTACTGGTGGCTCGGTCCAGCACCCGGATATGCACAATTAAGGGCAGAGACTAGTATTAGTATAACCAATACCATGTACTAAGAAAGTAACGTAACTAAACGCGGTGAGGTAATATAAGCAAGAATTAAAAATGATACTTGGTAATCACCTATATTGTTAATAAATCTAACAATTACAGAACAATATTATGATCAAGTCATGAATCACATATAAAACCATCTTGGTGCGCATGATGACTTAACGTACTCGGCTTAGTCGACAATCCACCATATAAAAAAGATATACAAATAAATAAGGTAAACAACCATGGAAATTGCAGGTAAAGATGAAATGCAATAACCAATTCAAACACTAGCCAACTTTTCCTCAGAATTTCAATAATCGAACCAAACCACTAATCAACTTTCTCAAGCCGCATGTACACCATCAAGATTAAACATTAGAGGGTGACCCTAGGAAGATCGATCCATATCCACATGCTGCATGGCGTAGTCACGTGCTATAAATATCAATCGCATGGAGTAATTACGTGTTAATAATCACAATTGCCCGACGTGATCACGAGCTCAGTATCACAATTTACCCGGTATGATCACAAGCTCAATATCACAATCCGCCTGGAGTGGTCACAAACTCAATATCACAATCTGTCTGGCGTGGTCACAGGCTTAATGTCACAATTTGTATGGCGTGATCACGTGCTACCAGTCCAAACCATTTCACATAGAAAGAAAATATTCAAGAATAAATGTATATGATCAATGAATATCAAATTTCATACTCCGGACATGTATAAGGGACATGCTAAGGTTTATGCATGTGCAAAGTATGATATCATAGCTCAAATCAGGTATTTTGCATCACGAATGTAGCAATTATCAGGTTCAATCAGGAGATTAAACTCTATGTAACCTCAAACATGGCTATAATAGCTCACAACAGGGGTGCAAATATGAGAACCATCACAACATGATGCTTATAAATCAATCCAAGGCATGCCATAACCTAAACACTGCCCCGAGCATGAAAAACATGCCGGCGTACACACATGGGCTCAGCCCCACACATGCGCACCTATAGCATGTATCTATCACAAATAACTCAGACAACTAGTGCTTCAACCAAGTTTAGGTAAGATACTTGCCTCAAGCAAGCTAAATCAGTCCTCTAATAAGCCCTTCCCACATGAATCAAGCTATGTCCGAGTCCAAATATATGTATTTCATCCATTTCCAACATCAAACCTACCCTTAAATCTTTAATTCCCGCTCTCAAAACTCATAGTCCAAAAAACCCCTCAAATCCCACCTTTAATTTATAAAACTTAGGTATAATAATCTATTGGTAATCAATATTTAATACCAAAATGAAGGATTACTTACCCTTCAATTGTCATGAAAATCCCTCCAAAATCTCCTCCAACCGAGCTCCATAACTCCAAAAATGATAAAATGAGCAAACCTTTCGATATTAATATTTTGCCCAGTTAACCCGCATGTGCGGTCCACCATGTCGCATCGTGATACCGCATCTGCAGAAAAGCCATCGCAGATGTGGAAACCACTTAACCTCCCGACCAGCCGCTTCTGCGACACCAAGCCACATTTGCGGCTCTGCTTATGCAGCAGCTCCTGTACATGTGCACCTGCTCTCCACAGTCCGCACCTTCCGGCCAAGACCTTCCAGCCAAGCATCGTATCTGCGGTCTCGCACCTGCAGCCAGACCCATCACACGTGCGATAATAGCAAAACTGAGCAAATGTTTTTTAGCAAAGCTAACATAGTCCAAAATGATCTGAAACCAATCTGTATCACACATGAGCCCCTCGAGACCCGGTCCAAACACACTAACCAATCCCGAAACATAACCCGTACCTACTCGAGGCCTCAAATCACCCAAAGTAATATCAAAACTACGAATCACACGTCAATTCAAGCCTAAGGAACTAATCCAAATTTTCAAATTCAAAACTTACATCGAACATGCCTAAACAACTCGAAATGACCTCAAATATTTCATGCAAGTCTCAAATGACATAACAGATATATTCTAACTTCTAGAAAACCATCCAAACTCGATATCATCAATGCCAACTCTCGATCAAACCTATCAAACTTCCAAACTTTCAACTTTTTAACTTTCGCCAAATAGAACCAAATCAACCTAGGTACCTCCAAATCCAAATACGGACACATGCCTAAGTCCAAAATTACCATATGAAGCTATTAGAACCATCAAAAGCTAAACTTTGGTTAACTCTTACAAATTAAGCCTCCAACCTTGGGACTAAGCATCCCAATTAAATCTAAAACATTCCTGAACCAAACCAACTACCCCAGTAGGTCATATAAAAATAAATACACATATGTAAAGCATCAAATAAAGAGAAATGGGGCTAAAATACTCAAAAACACCGGCCAGGCATTACAATAGCACATTTAGGCTTTGGCATATATAATATCTTCCCTATGTTTTGAAAATTGTAATGATCCCTTGTTAAATTGGATAGTTTGTTTTGTGATGCATATGTCTCGTTTTCTGGACTTGTGTTCACTTTGTTCTTAATGCTTAATACTTTGTGGCTTCGTGAATACTTGCATCTGCTTGAGAGTCGGAATGGGGTCGTCCTTAGTGAGTCATGTGCCACGTGTGGTGCGATTTTTGTGTAGTCAATATCATTGTAATTGAGTCTAGAACTTGCCTGACATGTGAGATGAAGCAAAATCCTAGTTGTTGCTCGGTCTGAAAAATTATTTTAGGCTTTCTTTGATCTTTTTAATGTTAAGGCTTTTACAAATAATAATTATTTCCAGTCAACCCTTGTGAGCCTATAGACTTTTACTTGTCAACCGCATTACAAGCTTGTATCCCTTTTTGTTCTTAATTGATATTATTTTGATTCTCTTAGCTCTTAAGGCACTTAATTGAACATGAGAGAAAAAATAAGTAATGATGGAACTTCGGTGGTATTGAGTGGAACCAATGAATAAAATAAAGGTACACTAGTGTTGTAAGAGATACACCACTAGCGAGACTTGTAAAGAAGAGAAAAATGCAAAAGAAAAAAAAGTTAAAAAAATAGAAAAAAATAATAAATATGTGGATATATAAATTGACATCTTGCCTTGCTAGTGGTTATGAAGTAAAGTAGTGCTTAAGGAAAAAGGGAATATTTTTGGAGTGATTTGTTTGTGAAATTAAAGTTGGGTTTGAAGAATGTGCGCTTAAAGAAATATTTGATGTGTTAAAGTGTATAGGAGAGTTAGTCACAATTTCTAAATATATACTACCCGTCCCTTACCCATATTACAATAATATAAAATTCCTAGTTGATTTTAGATTGAGCTTTTAGATATGTTTACCCCTGAGATGAGATCGACGTTATTTTCAGAAGATTTAGAATATGGTATCGTCGGCCTTTATTGGTATTGTTAGCTTGCAGGTTGTCCTCCTCAGCCTAAGTGGATGGTTACCCCTCTAGAGTTCACAGTTATAGAGTGGTACGCTTAGGCTGAGTATGGAAGCGGGTGTCGGCCATGCCTCTCCAGGTTTGGCGCGTGACATGTTCACCCTCGGACAGGTTTAGAATCATACCTGGGCTGCAAAAAAGGTGAGGATATCTACTCTGCATTTCATGCTCGGTCTCCAAAGTCGCCTCCTCGAACGGCAGACCTCTCCATTGAACCTTGACTAATGCAATATTCTTTGACCTCAGCTTCCGAACCTGCCTATCCAAAATGGTAAACTGACTTCTTCTTATAAGTAATATTCTCATCCAATTGTAGTGAGCTAAAATCTAACACGTGCGATGGGTCCTCATAGTATTCTAAAGCATGGAAATGTGAAATACCCTATGAACTCCCGATAAGATGGGTGGCAAGGCAAGTTTGTAGGCCACCTCACCACAATAACAACTCGCACCACAAGTGCCCATATATCACAACTTGCCAACAATCAACAATCTCAATGTTTCCACAACAATGGCCTGTGGCTCCACCATAACGGGTATAAGAATATCAACAACAACAATGAATGTAAAATGCTCAACAATGAAGATGTTTGTACAATAACAATTTCGCCTCAATGTGATAACGACTTTCATAACTTCAACACCAATAAATCAACAGTGAAATAATGTATAACCACGATATTAAGTAAGAACAACTCACAAGGGAAGAGATAACGTTTAACAATGACTTCAAGTAATGGAAATCAACAAGAAAAGGGATAACATGAACAAAAACTTCAAGTAATTATAATCAATAATGAAGGAGATAACACGAACAATAACTTCAAATAATGATAATTAACAATGAAGAGATAGCATGTAACAATAAAAGAGGTTACAAGTTCAACTAAAGCATGAGAGAAATTTATCAAGTATGGTGTAGAACAAGTGTTAAACAGGTCAACTAACGCATGTAAGGATAGACTAACATAAATAAGGGTAGATTGACTATGAGAATTTAGAACATGATATTACATTTCAATTAAAGCATGGAAATAGTCTAAGTAGCCTAAATTGTCAAATACCACGTACAACCTGTGTACCCACTCGTCACCTTGCGTAAACGGGTTTCACATAGCCCAAAAGACACGATCAATCCCAAATCCTAAGGGGTACTTTTTCCGCATAAAATAATGCAAGATACCTACCTCAACTAGCCAATTCAACACTCGAAAATAGCTTTTCCCTTAAAATTCGCCTCCACATAACTCAAATCTAACCAAAATTGACTTAATATCATCAAACAATGCCAGGGAAATCAATTATAATAGATAAAGCTAAGATCTTTACACTTTTTCCAAAAAGTCAACAAAAGTCAACTCGGGGCTCGCCGGTCAAAACCCGGGTCCAAAGCAGATTCCTACTACCCATGACCCCACGAGTTCTTATATGTGATTAGTTTCAAAATCCAAGTCCAAATCGACTCTCAGAATGCAATTTTTTATTTTTCAAAAACTTGACAAGGTTTCACAATTTTTCACTTTGATTCACATGATTTTGATGTTAAAATCAAATATATATATATTCATGGAATATGATTAGAAATGGATTAGAATCATTTATCAAAAGTTTGCAAGAAAAGGCTTCGCAATTGCGAACTGCCATCATCCTTTACAAGCAACACACACATAAGTCCCACCTTATATTGCCGTATGCACATCAACCCCTAGCCTTATACCGCCGCATGCGCGCTATCACATTGCATCAAAAACCCGCACCACATGTGACCATATATCACAATTTGTCAACAATCCACAGTATCAATATTTCTACAACAATAGCCCACGGCTCCATCACAACGGGTAAAAGAATAACAACAACAATAATGAAGGTAAAATGATCAAAAGGAAGATGTTTCAACAATAACAATTTCGCCTCAACGTGATAACGACGTTCATCACTTCAACACCAATAACTCAACAATGAGAGACAATGCATAACCACAATATTAAATAAGAATAACTCACAATGGAAGAGATAACGTGTAGCAATGACACCAAATAATGTGAGTGAACAATAAAAGAGATAACATGAACAATAACTTCAAGTAATGGTAATCAACAATGAAATAGGTAATATGAACAATAACTTCAATTAATGATAATCAACAACGAAAGAGATAACATATATAATAACTTCAACTAATGATAATCAACAATGAAGAGGTAGCATGTGACATTAAAAGAGGCAATAATTCAACAAAAGCATGAGAGAAAATTATCATTTAGGAGGTAGAACAAGTGTTAACGAAATCTTTTAAGGCATGTAAGGATAGACTAACATAAATAAGGGTAGATTGACTATGAGAATTTAGAACATGATATTACATTGCAATTAAAGCATGGAAATAGTCTAAGTAGCCTAAATTGGTCAAATACCACGTACAACCCGTGTACCCACTCGTCACCTTGCGTAAATGGGTTTCACATAGCCCAAAAGACACGATCAATCCCAAATCCTAAGGGGTACTTTTCCCGCATAAAATTAGGCAAGATACTTACCTCAACTAGCCAATTCAACACTCGGAAATAGCTTTTCCCTTAAAATTTGCCTCAACATAACTCAAATCTAACCAAAATTGACTTAATATCATCAAACAATGCTAGGGAAATCAATTACAATAGATAAAGCTAAGATCTTTACACTTTTTCCAAAAAGTCAACAAAAGTCGACCCAGGGCTCGCCGGTCAAAACTCGGGTCCAAAGTAGATTCCTACTACCCATGACCCCACGAGTTCATATATGTGATTTAGTTTCAAAATCCAAGTCCAAATCGACTCTCAAAATGTAATTTCTTATTTTTCAAAAACATGACAAGGTTTCACAATTTTTCACAAGGTTTCACAATTTTTCACTTTGATTCACATGATTTTGATGTTAAAATCTAATATATATATTCATGGAATATGATTAGAAATGGATTAGAATTATTTATCCAAAGGAAGCAAGAAAAGGCTTCGCAATTGCGAAATGGCCATCATCCTTTACAAGCAACACACACATAAGTCCCACCTTATACTGCCGTATGCCCATCAACCCCTAGCCTTATACCGCCACATGCGCGCTATCACATTGTAACAACAACCCGCACCACATGTGACCATATATCACAATTTGTCAACAATCCACAGTATCAATATTTCCACAATAATAGCCCACGGCACCATCACAACGAGTAAAAGAATAATAATAACAACAATGAAGGTAAAATGTTTAAAAGGAAGATGTTTCAACAATAACAATTTCTCCTCAGCGTGATAACGGCGTTCATCACTTCAACACCAATAACTCAACAATGAGAGACAATGCATAACCACAATATTAAATAAGAATAACTCACAATGGAAGAGATAACGTGTAGCAATGACACCGAATAATGTGAGTGAACAATGAAAGAGATAACATGAACAATAACTTCAAGTAATGGTAATCAACAATGAAAGAGGTAATATGAACAATAACTTCAATTAATGATAATCAACAACGAAAGAGATAACATATATAATAACTTCAACTAATGATAATCAACAATGAAGAGGTAGCATGTGACATTAAAAGAGGCAATAATTCAACTAAAGCATGAGAGAAAATTATCATTTAGGAGGTAGAACAAGTGTTAACGAAATCTTTTAAGGCATGTAAGGATAGACTAACACAACTAAGAATAGATTGACTAAGAGAATTAGAACATGTTATGGCATTCACGTAACGCATGGAAATAGTCTAAGTAGCCTAACTTGGTCAAATACCACGTACAACCCGTGTACCCACTCGTCACTTTGCGTAAACGGGTTTCACATAGCCCAAAAGACACGATCAATCCCAAATCCTGCGGGGTACTTTTCCCGCATAAAATTAGGCAAGATACTTAGCTCAACTAGCCAGTTCAACACTCGGAAATAGCTTTTTCCTTAAAATTTGCCTCAACATAACTCAAATCTAACCAAAATTGACTAAATATCATCAAACAATGCTAGGAAAATCAATTACAATAGATAAAGCTAAGATCTTTACACTTTTTCCAAAAAGTCAACAAAAGTCAACCCAGGGCTCGCCGGTCAAAACCCGGGTCCAAAGTAGATTCCTACTACCCATGACCCCACGAGTTCATATATGTGATTAGTTTCAAAATCCAAGTCCAAATCGACTCTCAAAATGCAATTTCTTATTTTTCAAAAACTTGACAAGGTTTCACAATTTTTCACTTTGATTCACATGATTTTGATGTTAAAATCTATATTCATGGAATATGATTAGAAATGGATTAGAATCATTTATCCAAAGTTTGCAAGAAAAGGCTTCGCAATTGCGAACTGCCATCATCCTTTACAAGCAACACACACATAAGTCCCACCTTATATTGCCGTATGCACATCAACCCCTAGCCTTATACAGCCGCATGCGCGCTATCACATTGTAACAATAACCCGCACCACATGTGACCATATATCACAATTTGTCAACAATCCACAGTATCAATATTTCCACAATAATAGCCCACGGCACCATCACAACGAGTAAAAGAATAAGAACAACAACAATGAAGGTAAAATGTTCAAAAGGAAGATGTTTCAACAATAACAATTTCTCCTCAGCGTGATAACGGCGTTCATCACTTCAACACCAATAACTCAACAATGAGAGACAATGCATAACCACAATATTAAATAAGAATAACTCAAAATGGAAGAGATAACGTGTAGCAATGACACCGAATAATGTGAGTGAACAATGAAAGAGATAACATGAACAATAACTTCAAGTAATGGTAATCAACAATGAAAGAGGTAATATGAACAATAACTTCAATTAATGATAATCAACAACGAAAGAGATAACATATATAATAACTTCAACTAATGATAATCAACAATGAAGAGGTAGCATGTGACATTAAAAGAGGCAATAATTCAACTAAAGCATGAGAGAAAATTATCATTTAGGAGGTAGAACAAGTGTTAACGAAATCTTTTAAGGCATGTAAGGATAGACTAACACAACTAAGAATAGATTGACTAAGAGAATTAGAACATGTTATGGCATTCACGTAACGCATGGAAATAGTCTATGTAGCCTAACTTGGTCAAATACCACGTACAACCCGTGTACCCACTCGTCACTTTGCGTAAACGGGTTTCACATAGCCCAAAAGACACGATCAATCCCAAATCCTGCGGAGTACTTTTCTCGCATAAAATTAGGCAAGATACTTAGCTCAACTAGCAAGTTCAACACTCGGAAATAGCTTTTCCCTTAAAATTTGCCTCAACATAACTCAAATCTAACCAAAATTGACTTAATATCATCAAACAATGCTAGGAAAATCAATTACAATAGATAAAGCTAAGATTTTTACACTTTTTCCAAAAAGTCAACAAAAGTCGACCCAGGGCTCGCCGGTCAAAACCCGAGTCCAAAGTAGATTCCTACTACCCATGACCCCACGAGTTCATATATGTGATTAGTTTCAAAATCCAAGTCCAAATCGACTCTCAAAATGCAATTTCTTACTTTTCAAAAACTTTTCTTATTTTTCAAAAACTTGACAAGGTTTCACAATTTTTCACTTTGATTCACATGATTTTGATGTTAAAATCTAATATATATATATTCATGGAATATGATTAGAAATGGATTAGAATCATTTATCCAAAGTTTGCAAGAAAAGGCTTCGCAATTGCAAAATGGCCATCATCCTTTACAAGCAACACACACATAAGTCCCACCTTATACTACCGTATGCACATCAACCCTTAGCCTTATACCGCCGCATGCGCGCTATCACATTGTAACAATAACCCGCACCACATGTGACCATATATCACAATTTGTAAACAATCCACAGTATCAATATTTCCACAATAATAGCCCACGGCACCATCACAACGAGTAAAAGAATAAGAACAACAACAATGAAGGTAAAATGTTCAAAAGGAAGATGTTTCAACAATAACAATTTCTCCTCAGCGTGATAACGGCGTTCATCACTTCAACACCAATAACTCAACAATGAGAGACAATGCATAACCACAATATTAAATACGAATAACTCACAATGGAAGAGATAACGTGTAGCAATGACACCGAATAATGTGAGTGAACAATGAAAGAGATAAAATGAACAATAACTTCAAGTAATGGTAATCAACAATGAAAGAGGAAATATGAACAATAACTTCAATTAATGATAATCAACAACGAAAGAGATAACATATATAATAACTTCAACTAATGATAATCAATAATGAAGAGGTAGCATGTGACATTAAAAGAGGCAATAATTCAACTAAAGCATGAGAGAAAATTATCATTTAGGAGGTAGAACAAGTGTTAACGAAATCTTTTAAGGCATGTAAGGATAGACTAACACAACTAAGAATAGATTGACTAAGAGAATTAGAACATGTTATGGCATTCATGTAACGCATGGAAATAGTCTAAGTAGCCTAACTTGGTCAAATACCACGTACAACCCGTGTACCCACTCGTCACCTTGCGTAAACGGGTTTCACATAGCCCAAAAGACACGATCAATCCCAAATCCTACAGGGTACTTTTCCCGCCTAAAATTAGGTAAGATACTTACCTCAACTAGCCAATTCAACTCTCGGAAATAGCTTTTCCCTTAAAATTTGCCTCCACATAACTCAAATCTAACCAAAATTGACTTAATATCATTAAACAATGCAAGGGAAATCAATTACAATACATAAAGCTAAGATCTTTACACTTTTCCCAAAAAGTCAACAAAAGTCGATCCAGGACTCGCCGGTCAAAACCCGGGTCCAAAGTAGATTCCTACTACCCATGGCCCCACGAGTTCATATATGTGATTAGTTTCAAAATCCAAGTCCAAATTGACTCTCAAAATGCAATTTATTATTTTTCAAAAACTTGACAAGGTTTCACAATTTTTCACTTTGATTCACATGATTTTGATGTTAAAATCTAATATATATATTCATGGAATATGATTAGAAATGGATTAGAATTATTTATCCAAAGGAAGCAAGAAAAGGCTTCGCAATTGCGAAATGGCCATCATCCTTTACAAGCAACACACACATAAGTCCCACCATATACTGCCGTATGCACATCAACCCTTAGCCTCATACCTCCGCATGCGCGCTATCACATTGCAACAACAACCCGCACCACATGTGACCATATATCTCAATTTGTCAACCATCCACAGTATCAATATTTCCACAACAATAGCCCACGGCACCATCACAACGAGTAAAAGAATAACAACAACAACAATGAAGGTAAAATGTTCAAAAGGAAGATGTTTCAACAATAACAATTTCTCCTCAACGTGATAACGGCGTTCATCACTTTAACACCAATAACTCAACAATGGGAGACAATGCATAACATCAATTTTAAATAAGAATAACTCACAAGGGAAGAGATAGCGTGTAGCAATGACACCAAATAATGTGAGTGAACAATGAAAGAGATAACGTGAACAATAACTTCAAGTAATGGTAATTAACAATGAAAGAGGTAATATGAACAATAACTTCAATTAATGATAATCAACAATGAAAGAGATAACATATATAATAACTTCAACTAATGATAATCAACAATGAAGAGGTAGCATGTGACATTAAAAGAGGCAATAATTCAACTAAAGCATTAGAGAAAATTATCATTTAGGAGGTAGAACAAGTGTTAACGAAATCTTTTAAGGCATGTAAGGATAGACTAACACAACTAAGAATAGATTGACTAAGAGAATTAGAACATGTTATGGCATTCACGTAACGCATGGAAATAGTCTAAGTAGCCTAACTTGGTCAAATACCACGTACAACCCGTGTACCCACTCGTCACTTTGCGTAAACGGGTTTCACATAGCCCAAAAGACACGATCAATCCCAAATCCTGCGGGGTACTTTTCCCGCATAAAATTAGGCAAGATACTTAGCTCAATTAGCCAGTTCAACACTCGGAAATAGCTTTTCCCTTAAAATTTGCCTCAACATAACTCAAATCTAACCAAAATTGACTTAATATCATCAAACAATGCCAGGAAAATCAATTACAATAGATAAAGCTAAGATCTTTACACTTTTTCCAAAAAGTCAACAAAAGTCGACCCAGGGCTCGCCGGTCAAAACCCGGGTCCAAAGTAGATTCCTACTACCCATGACCCCACGAGTTCATATATGTGATTAGTTTCAAAATCCAAGTCCAAATCGACTCTCAAAATGCAATTTCTTATTTTTCAAAAACTTGACAAGGTTTCACAATTTTTCACTTTGATTCACATGATTTTGATATTAAAATCTAATATATATATATATATATATATATATATATATATATATATATATATATATATATATATATATTCATGGAATATGATTAGAAATGGATTAGAATCATTTATCCAAAGTTTGCAAGAAAAGGCTTCGCAATTGCGAACTGCCATCATCCTTTACAAGCAACACACACATAAGTCCCACCTTATATTGCCGTATGCACATCAACCCCTAGCCTTATACAGCCGCATGCGCGCTATCACATTGTAACAATAACCCGCACCACATGTGACCATATATCACAATTTGTCAACAATCCACAGTATCAATATTTCCACAATAATAGCCCACGGTACCATCACAACGAGTAAAAGAATAAGAACAACAACAATGAAGGTAAAATGTTCAAAAGGAAGATGTTTCAACAATAACAATTTCTCCTCAGCGTGATAACGGCGTTCATCACTTCAACACCAATAACTCAACAATGAGAGACAATGCATAACCACAATATTAAATAAGAATAACTCACAATGGAAGAGATAACGTGTAGCAATGACACCGAATAATGTGAGTGAACAATGAAAGAGATAAAATGAACAATAACTTCAAGTAATGGTAATCAACAATGAAAGAGTAAATATGAACAATAACTTCAATTAATGATAATCAACAACGAAAGAGATAACATATATAATAACTTCAACTAATGATAATCAATAATGAAGAGGTAGCATGTGACATTAAAAGAGGCAATAATTCAACTAAAGCATGAGAGAAAATTATCATTTAGGAGGTAGAACAAGTGTTAACGAAATCTTTTAAGGCATGTAAGGATAGACTAACACAACTAAAAATAGATTGACTAAGAGAATTAGAACATGTTATGGCATTCATGTAACGCATGGAAATAGTCTAAGTAGCCTAACTTGGTCAAATACCACGTACAACCCGTGTACCCACTCGTCACCTTGCGTAAACGGGTTTCACATAGCCCAAAAGACACGATCAATCCCAAATCCTACGGGGTACTTTTCCCGCCTAAAATTAGGTAAGATACTTACCTCAACTAGCCAATTCAACTCTCGAAAATAGCTTTTCCCTTAAAATTTGCCTCCACATAACTCAAATCTAACCAAAATTGACTTAATATCATTAAACAATGCAAGGGAAATCAATTACAATAGATAAAGCTAAGATCTTTACACTTTTCCCATAAAGTCAACAAAAGTCGATCCAGGGCTCGCCGGTCAAAACCCGGGTCCAAAGTAGATTCCTACTACCCATGACCCCACGAGTTCATATATGTGATTAGTTTCAAAATCCAAGTCCAAATCGACTCTCAAAATGCAATTTCTTATTTTTCAAAAACTTGACAAGGTTTCACAATTTTTCACTTTGATTCACATGATTTTGATGTTAAAATCTAATATATATATTCATGGAATATGATTAGAAATGGATTAGAATCATTTATCCAAAGGAAGCAAGAAAAGGTTTCGCAATTGCGAAATGGCCATCATCCTTTACAAGCAACACACACATAAGTCCCACCTTATACTGCCGTATGCACATCAACCCTTAGCCTCATACCGCCGCATGCGCTATCACATTGCAACAACAACCCGCACCACATGTGACCATATATCTCAATTTGTCAACCATCCACAGTATCAATATTTCCACAACAATAGCCCACGGCACCATCACAACGAGTAAAAGAATAACAACAACAACAATGAAGGTAAAATGTTCAAAAGGAAGATGTTTCAACAATAACAATTTCTCCTCAACGTGATAACGGCGTTCATCACTTCAACACCAATAACTCAACAATGAGAGACAATGTATAACCACAATTTTAAATAAGAATAACTCACAAGGGAAGAGATAGCGTGTAGCAATGACACCAAATAATGTGAGTGAACAATGAAAGAGATAACGTGAACAATAACTTCAAGTAATGGTAATCAACAATGAAAGAGGTAATATGAACAATAACTTCAATTCATGATAATCAACAATGAAAGAGATAACATATATAATAACTTCAACTAATGATAATCAACAATGAAGAGGTAGCATGTGATATTAAAAGAGGCAATAATTCAACTAAAGCATGAGAGAAAATTATCATTTAGGAGGTAGAACAAGTGTTAACGAAATCTTTTAAGGCATGTAAGGATAGACTAACACAACTAAGAATAGATTGACTAAGAGAATTAGAACATGTTATGGCATTCACGTAACGCATGGAAATAGTCTAAGTAGCCTAACTTGGTCAAATACCACGTACAACCCGTGTACCCACTCGTCACTTTGCGTAAACGGGTTTCACATAGCCCAAAAGACACGATCAATCCCAAACCCTGCGGGGTACTTTTCCCGCATAAAATTAGGCAAGATACTTATCTCAACTAGCCAGTTCAACACTCGGAAATAGCTTTTCCCTTAAAATTTGCCTCAACATAACTCATATCTAACCAAAATTGACTTAATATCATCAAACAATGCTAGGAAAATCAATTACAATAAATAAAGCTAAGATCTTTACACTTTTTCCAAAAAGTCAACAAAAGTCGACGCAGGGCTCGCCGGTCAAAACCCGGGTCCAAAGTAGATTCCTACTACCCATGACCCCACGAGTTCATATATGTGATTAGTTTCAAAATCCAAGTCCAAATCGACTCTCAAAATGTAATTTCTTATTTTTCAAAAACTTGACAAGGTTTCACAATTTTTCACTTTGATTCACATGCAATTTCTTATTTTTCAAAAACTTGACAAGGTTTCACAATTTTTCACTTTGATTCACATGATTTTGATGTTAAAATCTAATATATATATATTCATGGAATATGATTAGAAATGGATTAGAATCATTTATCCAAAGTTTGCAAGAAAAGGCTTCGCAATTGCAAAATGGCCATCATCCTTTACAAGCAACACACACATAAGTCCCACCTTATACTACCGTATGCACATCAACCCCTAGCCTTATACAGCCGCATGCGCGCTATCACATTGTAACAATAACCCGCACCACATGTGACCATATATCACAATTTGTCAACAATCCACAGTATCAATATTTCCACAATAATAGCCCACGGTACCATCACAACGAGTAAAAGAATAAGAACAACAACAATGAAGGTAAAATGTTCAAAAGGAAGATGTTTCAACAATAACAATTTCTCCTCAGCGTGATAACGGCGTTCATCACTTCAGCACCAATAACTCAACAATGAGAGACAATGCATAACCACAATATTAAATAAGAATAACTTACAATGGAAGAGATAACGTGTAGCAATGACACCGAATAATGTGAGTGAACAATGAAAGAGATAAAATGAACAATAACTTCAAGTAATGGTAATCAACAATGAAAGAGGAAATATGAACAATAACTTCAATTAATGATAATCAACAACGAAAGAGATAACATATATAATAACTTCAACTAATGATAATCAATAATGAAGAGGTAGCATGTGACATTAAAAGAGGCAATAATTCAACTAAAGCATGAGAGAAAATTATCATTTAGGAGGTAGAACAAGTGTTAACGAAATCTTTTAAGGCATGTAAGGATAGACTAACACAACTAAGAATAGATTGACAAAGAGAATTAGAACATGTTATGGCATTCACGTAACGCATGGAAATAGTCTATGTAGCCTAACTTGGTCAAATACCACGTACAACCCGTGTACCCACTCGTCACCTTGCGTAAACGGGTTTCACATAGCCCAAAAGACACGATCAATCCCAAATCCTACGGGGTACTTTTCCCGCCTAAAATTAGGCAAGATACTTACCTCAACAAGCCAATTCAACTCTCGAAAATAGCTTTTCCCTTAAAATTTGCCTCCACATAACTAAAATCTAACCAAAATTGACTTAATATCATTAAACAATGCAAGGGAAATCAATTACAATAGATAAAGCTAAGATCTTTACACTTTTTCCAAAAAGTCAACAAAAGTCGACCCAGGGCTCGCCGGTCAAAACCCGGGTCCAAAGTAGATTCCTACTACCCATGACCCCACGAGTTCATATATGTGATTAGTTTCAAAATCCAAGTCCAAATCGACTCTCAAAATGCAATTTCTTATTTTTCAAAAACTTGACAAGGTTTCACAATTTTTCACTTTGATTCACATGATTTTGATGTTAAAATCTAATATATATATATTCATGGAATATGATTAGAAATGGATTAGAATCATTTATCCAAAGTTTGCAAGAAAAGGCTTCGCAATTGCAAAATGGCCATCATCCTTTACAAGCAACACACACATAAGTCCCACCTTATACTACCGTATGCACATCAACCCTTAGCCTTATACCGCCACATGCGCGCTATCACATTGCAACAACAACCCGCACCACATGTGACCATATATCTCAATTTGACAACAATCCACAGTATCAATATTTCCACAACAATAGCCCACGGCACCATCACAACGAGTAAAAGAATAACAACAACAACAATGAAGGTAAAATGTTCAAAAGGAAGATGTTTCAACAATAACAATTTCTCCTCAACGTGATAACGGCGTTCATCACTTCAACACCAATAACTCAACAATGAGAGACAATGCATAACCACAATTTTAAATAAGAATAACTCACAAGGGAAGAGATAGCGTGTAGCAATGACACCAAATAATGTGAGTGAACAATGAAAGAGATAACGTGAACAATAACTTCAAGTAATTGTAATCAACAATAAAAGAGGTAATATGAACAATAACTTCAATTAATGATAATCAACAATGAAAGAGATAACATATATAATAACTTCAACTAATGATAATCAACAATGAAGAGGTACATTGTGACATTAAAAGAGGCAATAATTCAACTAAAGCATGAGAGAAAATTATCATTTATGAGGTAGAACAAGTGTTAGCGAAATCTTTTAAGGCATGTAAGGATAGACTAACACAACTAATAATAGATTGACTAAGAGAATTAGAACATGTTATGGCATTCACGTAACGCATGGAAATAGTCTAAGTAGCCTAACTTGGTCAAATACCATGTACAACCTGTGTACCCACTTGTCACCTAGCGTAAACGGGTTTCACATAGCCCAAAAGACACGATCAATCCCAAATCCTACGGGGTACTTTTCCCGCATAAAATTAGGCAAGATACTTACCTCAACTAGCCAATTCAACACTCGGAAATAGCTTTTCCCTTAAAATTCGCCTCCACATAACTCAAATCTAACCGAAACTGACTTAATATCATCAAACAATGTAAGGGAAATCAATTACAATAGATAAAGCTAAGATCTTTACACTTTTTCCAAAAAGTCAACAAAAATCGACCCAGGGCTCGCCGGTCAAAACCCGGGTCCAAAGTAGATTCCTACTACCCATGACCCCACGAGTTCATATATGTGATTAGTTTCCAAATCCAAGTCCAAATCGACTCTCAAAATGCAATTTCTTATTTTTCAAAAACTTGACAAGGTTTCATAATTTTTCACTTTGATTCACATGATTTTGATGTTAAAATCTAATATATATATATATATATATATATATATATATATATATATATATATATATTCATGGAATATGATTAGAAATGGATTAGAATCATTTATCCAAAGTTTGCATGAAAAGGCTTCGCAATTGCGAAATGGCCATCATCCTTTACAAGCAACACACACATAAGTCCCACCTTATACTGCCATATGCACATCTACCCCTAGCCTTATACCGCCGCATGCGCGCTATAACATTGCAACAACAACCCGCACCACATGTGACCATATATCACAATTTGTCGACAATCCACAGTATCAATATTTCCACAATAATAGCCCACGGCACCATCACAACGAGTAAAAGAATAACAACAACAACAATAAAGGTAAAATGTTCAAAAGGAAGATGTTTCAACAATAACAATTTCTCCTCAACGTGATAACGGCGTTCATCACTTCAACACCAATAACTCAACAATGAGAGACACTGCATAACCACAATATTAAATAAGAATAACTCACAATGGAAGAGATAACGTGTAGCAATGAAACCAAATAATGTGAGTGAACAATGAAAGGGATAACATGAACAATAACTTCAAGTAATGGTAATCAACAATGAAATAGGTAATATGAACAATAACTTCAATTAATGATAATCAACAACGAAAGAGATAACATATATAATAACTTCAACTAATGATAATCAACAATGAAGAGGTAGCATGTGACATTAAAAGAGGCAATAATTCAACAAAAGCATGAGAGAAAATTATCATTTAGGAGGTAGAACAAGTGTTAACGA
Source organism: Nicotiana tabacum (assembly GCF_000715075.1). Lineage (NCBI taxonomy): Eukaryota > Viridiplantae > Streptophyta > Magnoliopsida > Solanales > Solanaceae > Nicotiana > Nicotiana tabacum. The sequence goes on from NC_134092.1 coordinate 66,223,677, forward strand.
AATCTTTTAAGGCATGTAAGGATAGACTAACATAAATAAGGGTAGATTGACTATGAGAATTTAGAACATGATATTACATTGCAATTAAAGCATGGAAATAGTCTAAGTAGCCTAAATTGGTCAAATACCACGTACAACCCGTGTACCCACTCGTCACCTTGCGTAAACGGGTTTCACATAGCCCAAAAGACACGATCAATCCCAAATCCTGCGGAGTACTTTTCTCGCATAAAATTAGGCAAGATACTTAGCTCAACTAGCCACTTCAACACTCGAAAATAGCTTTTCCCTTAAAATTTGCCTCAACATAACTCAAATCTAACCAAAATTGACTTAATATCATCAAACAATGCTAGGAAAATCAATTACAATAGATAAAGCTAAGATCTTTACACTTTTTCCAAAAAGTCAACAAAAGTCAACCTAGGGCTCGCCGGTCAAAACCCGGGTCCAAAGTAGATTCCTACTACCCATGACCCCACGAGTTCATATATGTGATTAGTTTCAAAATCCAAGTCCAAATCGACTCTCAAAATGCAATTTCTTATTTTTCAAAAACTTGACAAGGTTTCACAATTTTTCACTTTGATTCACATGATTTTGATGTTAAAATCTAATATATATATATTCATGGAATATGATTAGAAATGGATTAGAATCATTTATCCAAAGTTTGCAAGAAAAGGCTTCGCAATTGCAAAATGGCCATCATCCTTTACAAGCAACACACACATAAGTCCCACCTTATACTACCGTATGCACATCAACCCTTAGCCTTATACCGCCACATGCGCGCTATCACATTGCAACAACAACCCGCACCACATGTGACCATATATCACAATTTGTCAACAATCCACGGTATCAATATTTCCACAATAATAGCCCACGGCACCATCACAACGAGTAAAAGAATAACAACAACAACAATGAAGGTAAAATGTTCAAAAGGAAGATGTTTCAACAATAACAATTTCTCCTCAGCGTGATAACGGCGTTCATCACTTCAACACCAATAATTCAACAATGAGAGACAATGCATAACCACAATATTAAATAAGAACAACTCACAATGGAAGAGATAACGTGTAGCAATGACACCGAATAATGTGAGTGAACAATGAAAGAGATAAAATTAACAATAACTTCAAGTAATGGTAATCAACAATGAAAGAGGTAATATGAACAATAACTTCAATTAATGATAATCAACAACGAAAGAGATAACATATATAATAACTTCAACTAATGATAATCAACAATGAAGAGGTAGCATGTAACATTAAAAGAGGCAATAATTCAACTAAAGCATGAGAGAAAATTATCATTTAGGAGGTAGAACAAGTGTTAACGAAATCTTTTAAGGCATGTAAGGATAGACTAACACAACTAAGAATAGATTGACTAAGAGAATTAGAACATGTTATGGCATTCACGTAACGCATGGAAATAGTCTAAGTAGCCTAACTTGGTCAAATACCACGTACAACCCGTGTACCCACTCTTCACCTTGCGTAAACGGGTTTCACATAGCCCAAAAGACACGATCAATCCCAAATCCTACGGGGTACTTTTCCCGCATAAAATTAGGCAAGATACTTACCTCAACTAGCCAAGTCAACACTCGGAAATAGCTTTTCCCTTAAAATTCGCCTCCACATAACTCAAATCTAACCGAAATTGACTTAATATCATCAAACAATGCAAGGGAAATCAATTACAATAGATAAAGCTAAGATCTTTACACTTTTCCCAAAAAGTCAACAAAAGTCGACCCAGGGCTCGCCGGTCAAAACCCGGGTCCAAAGTAGATTCCTACTACCCATGACCCCACGAGTTCATATATGTGATTAGTTTCAAAATCCAAGTCCAAATCGACTCTCAAAATGCAATTTCTTATTTTTCAAAAACTTGACAAGGTTTCATAATTTTTCACTTTGATTCACATGATTTTGATGTTAAAATCTAATATATATATATATATATATATATATATATATATATATATATATATATATATATATATATATATATATATATATATATATATATTCATGGAATATGATTAGAAATGGATTAGAATCATTTATCCAAAGTTTGCAAGAAAAGGCTTCGCAATTGCGAAATGGCCATCATCCTTTACAAGCAACACACACATAAGTACCACCTTATACTGCCGTATGCACATCAACCCCTAGCCTTATACCGCCGCATGCACGCAATCACATTGCAACAACAACCCGCACAACATGTGACCATATATCACAATTTGTCAACAATCCACAGTATCAATATTTCCACAACAATAGCCCACGGCACCATCACAACGAGTAAAAGAATAACAACAACAACAATGAAGGTAAAATGTTCAAAAGGAAGATGTTTCAACAATAACAATTTCTCCTCGACGTGATAACGGCGTTCATCACTTCAACACCAATAACTCAACAATGAGAGGCAATGCATAACCACAATATTAAATAAGAATAACTCACAATGGAAGAGATAACGTGTAGCAATGACACCAAATAATGTGAGTGAACAATGAAAGAGATAACATGAACAATAACTTCAAGTAATGGTAATCAACAATGAAAGAGGTAAACAATAACTTCAATTAATGATAATCAACAACAAAAGAGATAACATATATAATAACTTCAACTAATGATAATCAACAATGAAGAGGTAGCATGTGACATTAAAAGAGGCAATAATTCAACTAAAGCATGAGAGAAAATTATCATTTAGGAGGTAGAACAAGTGTTAACGAAATCTTTTAAGGCATGTAAGGATAGACTAACACAACTAAGAATAGATTGACTAAGAGAATTAGAACATGTTATGGCATTCACGTAACGCATGGAAATAGTCTAAGTAGCCTAACTTGGTCAAATACCACGTACAACCCGTGTACCCACTCGTCACCTTGCGTACGGGTTTCACATAGCCCAAAAGACACGATCATTCCCAAATCCTACGGGGTACTTTTCCCGCATAAAATTAGGCAAGATACTTACCTCAACTAGCCAATTCAACACTCGGAAATAGCTTTTCCCTTAAAATTCGCCTCCACATAACCCAAATCTAACCGAAATTGACTTAATATCATCAAACAATGCAAGGGAAATCAATTACAATAGATAAAGCTAAGATCTTTACACTTTTCCCAAAAAGTCAACAAAAGTAGACCCAGGGCTCGCCGGTCAAAACCCGGGTCCAAAGTAGATTCCTACTACCCATGACCCCACGAGTTCATATATGTGATTAGTTTCAAAATCCAAGTCCAAATCGACTCTCAAAATGCAATTTCTTATTTTTCAAAAACTTGACAAGGTTTCACAATTTTTCACTTTGATTCACATGATTTTGATGTTAAAATCTAATATATATATATTCATGTATATATATATATATATATATATATATATATATATATATATTCATGGAATATGATTAGAAATGGATTAGAATCATTTATCCAAAGTTTGCAAGAAAAGGCTTCGCAATTGCGAAATGGCCATCATCCTTTACAAGCAACACACACATAAGTACCACCTTATACTGCCGTATGCACATCAACCCCTAGCCTTATACCGCCGCATGCACGCAATCACATTGCAACAACAACCCGCACAACATGTGACCATATATCACAATTTGTCAACAATCCACAGTATCAATATTTCCACAACAATAGCCCATGGCACCATCACAACGAGTAAAAGAATAACAACAACAACAATGAAGGTAAAATGTTCAAAAGGAAGATGTTTCAACAATAACAATTTCTCCTCGACGTGATAACGGCGTTCATCACTTCAACACCAATAACTCAACAATGAGAGGCAATGCATAACCACAATATTAAATAAGAATAACTCACAATGGAAGAGATAACGTGTAGCAATGACACCAAATAATGTGAGTGAACAATGAAAGAGATAACATGAACAATAACTTCAAGTAATGGTAATCAACAATGAAAGAGGTAAACAATAACTTCAATTAATGATAATCAACAACAAAAGAGATAACATATATAATAACTTCAACTAATGATAATCAACAATGAAGAGGTAGCATGTGACATTAAAAGAGGCAATAATTCAACTAAAGCATGAGAGAAAATTATCATTTAGGAGGTAGAACAAGTGTTAACGAAATCTTTTAAGGCATGTAAGGATAGACTAACACAACTAAGAATAGATTGACTAAGAGAATTAGAACATGTTATGGCATTCATGTAACACATGGAAATAGTCTAAGTAGCCTAAACCGGTCAAATACCATGTACAACCCATGTACCCACTTGTCACCTTGTATACACGAATTTCACTTAATACAATTGAATCAAATAATACCAATCATAAGGGGTAGGTTCCCCACATAAAGTTAGGCAAGATACTTACCTCAACTAGGCCAATTTAACACTCGAAAATAGCTTTTCCCTTAAAATCAGTCTCAACACGGCTCAAATCCAACCCAAATCAATTTAATATCATCAAACAATGCTACAGAATTCAATTGAAAGAGATAAAGCTAAGTTCTTTACACTTTTCCCAAAAATTCAACAAAAGTAAACCTGGGGCCTGCCCAGACAAAACCTGTATCCAATGGTAGATTCCGTCTACCCATGACCCCACGAGTTCATTTATGTGATTAGTTTCAAATTTCGAGTCCAAATCGACTCTCAAAACTTCACTCTGATTCACATGATTTTGATGCTAAAATCTAAGATATGTTGATGGAATATGATTAGAAATGGACCAGGGGTCACATTTGCGAACCCTGTCAACCTCATGAAACCTCGCATTTGCGAGAAAGGCTTCATAATTGCGAAGCTGGGAGTTTGGCAAATACGAACAAAGGTTCGCAATTGCAAACCAAGGCAAGATCTAGCAGACTTCGCAAGTGCAAAGGGCATGTCGCAATTACGAATACTGCCCCTCTTCTGTCACCTTCGCAAATGCGACCCTGGTGTTCGCATTTGCAACACCAGAGCACCAAACACTAGATTTTTTGCATTTTCAGTCCAAACCACTTTGGAACATGTCTAAAACTCATCTGAGTCCTCGGGGCTCCAAACCAAACATCCACACAAGTCTAAAAACATCATACGAACTCGCTCGCGTGATCAAAACACAAGCATAACATCTAAAACTACGAATCCAATGCTAAAACACATGAATTCCAAAGTAAAGTTCAAGAATTTGTAACATTACAACTAAACGTCTGAATCCTATCAAATCAACTCCAAACTATACCAAATTTTATAGACAAGTTCTAAATATCATAATGGACTTATTCAAAGTCCCAAAATTAAATCCTGAGCTCGATAGCTAAAAGTCAACCTACGGTCAAACTCTTTAACTTTAAATTGCCAAAATTTGGCAAATCAACCTACTAAATTCCAAAATCAATTATGGGCATACGCCCAAGTCTGATATCATGATACGAAGCTATCGGAGACATAAAAATACATTTTCGAGCTCGCTTTCACAAAATTAAAGTTTGGTCAATATTTTCTTATTTAAACCTCAAAGTCAAGAATCAAGGGTCCAATTCAACCCGAAAGCTTCCCGGAATGAAACTAGCCAACCCCACAAGTCATAAAATCATAAACATACATATGTGAAGCAATAAAAGGGGTAATAGAGTGCAATTACATGGAACGATCGATTGGGTTGTTGCATTCTCCCCGTTTTAAAAGAAACGTTCCTTCTTGAACGTGCATAAGGACATACCTGAAGTGATAAATAAATGAGGATAATGACTCTGCATGCCGTGCTTGGTCTCCCAGGTCGCTTCCTCAATAGGATGACCCCTCCATTAAACCTTCTCTGAAGCAATATTATTTGACCTCAACTTCTGAACCTGCCGGTCCGAGATAGCCACATGCTCCTCAATATAAGTCAAATCCTCACCCAATTGGACTATGCTGAAGTCTAGAACATGAGACGGATCACCGTAATAGTTATGAAGCATAGAGACATGGAACACCGGATGAACCGCAAATAAACTAGGTGGCAAAGCAAGCTTGTAGGCCAGCTCCCCAATCCTCTCAAGGATCTCAAAAGGTCTGATATACCTAAGGCTCAACTTGCCCTTCTTTCCGAACCTCATCACACCCTTCATGGGTGAAATTAGGAGCAACAATCGCTTACCAACCATTAATGCAATATCGCGAACCTTTCGATCTGCATAACTCTTCTGTCAAGATTGGACTGTACAAAGCCAATCCTGGATCATCATGAACTTCTCTAAAGAATCTCGAACCAGATCCGTGCCTAATAACTTAGCCTCTCCAGACTCGAACCACCAAACTGGAGAGCGACACCATCTCTCATATAAAGCCTCATACAGGGCCATCTGAATACTCGATTGGTAGCTAATGTTGTAGGCGAATTGCGCAAGTGGCAAGAACTGATCCCAAGCACCCTCAAAATCCATAACGCAAGCATGAAGCATATCTTCCAATATCTAAATAGTGCGCTCGGACTGTCCGACCATCTGAGGGTAAAATGTTGTACTCAACTCAACCCACGTGCCTAGCTCATGTTGTACAGCTCTCCAGAAACACGATGTGAACTGCGTACCCCAGTCAGAGATGATAGATACCGGTACGCCATGAAGTCGGACAATTTTGCGGATATAAACTTGAGCCAATTGCTCTAAAGAATATGTAGTCACTAAGAACGAAATGAGTCGACTTGGTCAAACTGTCCCCAATCACCCATACCGCGTCAAAATTCTTCCAAGTCCGTGGGAGCCCAACAACGAAGTCCATGGTGTCACTCTCCCATTTCCACTCGGGAATCTCAAGTCGCTAAAGCAAATCACCCGGATGCTAATGCTCATACTTCACCTACTGATAATTTAGGCACCGAGCTACATACTCCACTATATGTATGGAGTAGCGGCTATAGTGCTACTTTAAGTCCTGACACATCTTAGCGGCACTCGGATGAATGGAGTACTGCGAATTATGGGACTCTTGAAGAATCAACTCATGCAAACCATCCGAATTGGGCACACATAACTGGCCTTGCATCTGTAATACACCATCATTGCCAATAGTATCCTCCTTGGCATCGCCGTGTTGAACCGTGTCCTTAAGGTCAAGCAAATGGGGGGTCGTCATACTAACGCTCTCTGATACGATCATATAGAGAAGACCGAGAAACCACGTAGGCAAGAACTCGAATTGGCTCTGAAACATCCAATCTAACAAACTGATTGCCTAAGGCTTGAACATCCAATGATAATGGCCTCTCTGATGCCAGTAGATATGCTAAACTACCCAAACTATCCTCCTTTCGACTCAAGGCATCGGCCACCATAGAGGCCTTCTCGGGATGATATAGAATGGTGATATCATAGTCTTTAAGAAACTTTAACCACCTCTGCTACCGCAAGTTAAGGTCTTTCTTTTTGAACAGATGTTGTAGACTACGGTGGTCGGTAAAGACCTCACAAGGAACACCATACAAATCATGCCGCCAGATCTTCAATGCATGAACAAAGCCTGCCAACTCCATGTTATGGACTGGATAATTATTCTCATGGGTCTTTAGCTGTCAAGACGCGTAGGCAATCACCCTACCGTCTTGCATCAACGCCACGCCAAGGCCAATACGTGATCCATCACAATACACAATATAAGACCCCATACCCTTTTGCAATACCAAATTTGGGGCTGTAGTCAAAGATTCTTGAGCTTTTGAAATCTTGCCTCACACTCCTTGGACCATCTGAACGGAGAACCCTTCTAGGTCAACCTGATCATATGTGCACCAATAGATGAGAAACCCTCTACGAAACGACGATAATACCTGGCCAAACAAAGGAAACTCCGGATCTCAGTGGTTGAAGACGGTCTGGGCCAACTCTAAACTGCTTCAATCTTATTTGGATCTACCTTAATGCCCTCACTCGACACCATATAACCCAAAAATGCTATCGAATCAAGCCAGAATTAACACTTAGAGAATTTTGCATACAACTTATTCCCTCTGAAGGTCTGGAGCATGATCTTCAAGTGCTGCTCATGATCTTCCCGACTGCGGGAGTACACCAAGATGTCGTCAATAAACACAATGACTAATGAATCAAGGTACGGATGGAATACACCGCTCATCAGGTGCATAAATATTGCTGGGGCGTTGGTCAGCCCAAATGATATCACAAGGAACTCGTAGTGACCATACCAAGTCCTAAAGGCAGTCTTCAGAATATCTGGATCCCGAATCTTCAACTGATGATAACCTGACCGCAAATCAATCTTTGAGAACACTCTGACACCCTGTAGCTGATCAAATAAGTCATCAATGCGTGGCAATGGATAACTACTTTAACTTTAACCTTGTTCAACTGCCTATAATCAATACACATGCGCATAGAATCATCCTTCTTCTCCACAGCGATACACTAGGTCGAATGAAACCCTTATCAAGAAACTCTTGCAACTACTCCTTTAACTCATTCACCTCCGCTTGGGTCATACGATATGGTGGAATAGAAATGGGCTGAGTGCCCGACAGCAAGTCAATACCAAAATCAATATCCCTCTCAGGCAGCATGCCCGAAAGATATGGGAATACATCTGGGAAGTCTCTCACTACCAGAACTAACTCAACGGTAGGAGTATTTGCATTGACATCTCACATAAAGGCTAGATAAGCATCACATCCCTTCTCAACCATCCGTTGAGCCTTTAGAAATGATACAACCTTGTTAGGAAAATAATCTAATGCACCCCTCCACTCTAACCGTGGCAAACCTGGCATAGCCAACGTCACAGTCTTGGCGTGATTATCTAGAATAGCATGATAGGGTAACAACCAGTCCATACCTAAGATAATATCAAAGTCTACCATACTAAGTAACAATAGATCAACTCTGGTCTCAAGACCGCCAATAATAACTAAACATGACCGATACACACGGTCCACAATAATAGAATCTCCCACAGGCGTGGACACGTATATGGGAGAACTCAACGAATCACGTGATATATCTAAATACAGAGCAAAGTAAGATGACACATATGAATTAGTGGATCCCGGATCAAATAAGACTGATGCATCTCTACGGCAAACCGGAACCATACCTGTAATGACTGAGTCTGAAGCAACTGCCTCCGTCCTACCCGAAAAATAATAGAATCTACCTCGGTCTTACACTCTATGGCGACCTCTACCCGCCCATCCCCCACCCTTAGCTAGTTGTGCGGGTGGAGCGACAACGTGGGCAACAACCATGGACTGAGAAGTCTGTGGACCTAACTGAATCTGTGGAGCCTATGTAGTATGTGGAGGTGCACCCCTCCTAAGTTTAGGGGTAGTCTCTAACCATATGGAGGGTATCACCACAATCAAAGCAAGCTCTCGGTGGGCGTGGCTGATGGGACTTGCTCGGGCCTAGTCGGCTGGACTGACCACTGAAGGCACCTCATGTAGGAGGTGCGCTAGAAAGTGGCTGAGCAAAGTGTGCAACTTGAGATCTCGGAACAACCAGAGCACCACTAGAAGCTGGAAGTTGTTGAATGAATCGGACGGCTCACATAGCCTCTACCATGACAGGCTACAGCTGCAGCGTGACCACCACTAAATCCTCTCGTACCACGAGGCCTCTTAGCATCCCTATCATCTATCTCACGGCCCCGCATACCCTCCAACCTCCGTGCAATCTCAAAAGCCTGCTGATATGGAGTATATGTCTCTAACTCTCTATCTATGCTGAATCTAATACCATAGTTGGGCCCCTTAATAAATTGACGGACTCGCTCCGTGACTGTAGAAACCAAGGCAGGTGCATGTCTCGACAAATCACTAAATCGAACAGCATACTTTGACATTGTCACAGTACCCTAGCACAGCTACTCGAACTCCGTGCACTATGCATCCCGAAGGGTCTAAGGAACAAACTCCCTCAACAATAACTTTGAAAATTGAGTCCAAGTAAGTGAAGCTGCCTCGACTGGGCTACCCTCCTCGTACTGGAGCTACTGGTGGCTCCTCTGTCGCAGCTTGGGCAGGTGCTTTAGGTGCACCATGTGCCCCTCCCCAGCCTCTACCCCGACATCGGCCTCTCCCAAATCTAGCAGAGGGTGCAGGTGTCTGATCGTCACATCCAGCAATGCGTGTCCTCATCATATGTCAGAAAATAGAAAGTAAAAGATTCAGTTTTCAAAGTCAACCAATTCGCATGATAAGGAATTCAAAGAAGTGAAGTTTTTCCTACTAACTCTGTAGCCTCTCGAAGATAAGTACATACATCTCTGTACCGATCCACAAGACTCTACTAAACTTGCTTATGACTCGTAACACCTATGAACCTAGCGCTCTGATATCAACTTGTCACGACCCCAATTTCGTTCCATAGTATGTCGTGATGGCACCTAGTCTCTACGACTAAGTAAGCCTAACAAATAATAATAATTTGGCAGAAAGAATTATCAAAATACTAAAACAAAGCTAAATAACTAGTATAACCTTACGATAGAAAACATAATCTCAGCAATACGCTCCCCAAAACCGGTGGAACTGAATCATAACCTCTATAGAGTAAAACTAGGATAACTACTACATCACTATCTGAAAGAACTATAACAGTAAACAGAATAAAAGGGAAGTTGACTTTGAGGCCTGCGAACGCAGAGCAGGTATATCTTGAAGTCTCCAAAGTAGCAACTTAATAAACTCTAGTGTCCGGCACTGGCAGATGTTACTGGATCTGCACAAAATATGCAGAAGTGTAGTATGAGTACACCACAACGGTACCCAGTAAATATCAAGCCTAATCTCAGTAGAATAGTGACGAGGCCAGGTCAAGGCATCTACTAGGATATAAATAAGCAGTATGAAAATGTAATACAGATATATAATGGAAAGTGAAGAAATAACTGATACGAAATGAGATAATAACATGAACTAATACCGGTAATTAAACATGGAAATAGCATAAAAGAAGTTACTAAATAGAACTACAATGATCATATACGGACAACAACTGCTAGAATAATAAAGAACGAAACAACAAGAAATGTTCCCACCAAAAATCTTTGCAAAATAAAATAAATATCAAGAATCGCAACGAGGTACCGCCTCCTGTATAATAAAATCACAACTGAGGTACCGCCTCGTATAATCAAAAATCACAACAGAGGTACTGACTCGTATTCATATTTCTTATTTTCAAGCACAATCTTTCGTTATACCGCCGTGTGAGCCTTACATTTGAAATAGGTTTTGAAAACAGTTTTCCCGAAATAGATACACGCACTTTAGCCCACCATATGACGCCGTGTGGCTTCACTTAGTTTCCCTACAAGCAACACTCACATAAGGACCACCTTATACCACCAGATGCACATCAACCCCAAGACTTATACCGCCACATGCGCGTCAATATCATATTACAATAACAACTCGTACCACATGTGCCCACATATCACAATTTGCCAACAATCCACAATATCAGTGTTTCCACAACAATAGCCAACGGTTCCACACAACGGGTACAATAATATCAACAACAACAATGAAGGTAAAATGCTCTAAAAGAAGATGTTTCAACAATAACAATTTCGCCTCAACGAGATTAAGGCTTTCACCACTTCAACACCAATAACTCAATGGAAGAGATAACGTATAGCAATGACTTCAAATAATGGGAGTCGACAATGAATGAGATAACATGAACAATAACTTTAAGTAATGGTAATCAACAATGAAAGAGGTAATATGAAAAATAACTTCCATTAATGATAATCAATAACGAAAGAGATAACATGTATAATGACTTCAACTAATGATAATCAACAATGGAGAGATAGCATGTGACAATGAAAGAGGCAACAAGTTCAACTAAAGCATGAGAGCAAATTATCAATTAGGAGGTAGAACAAGTGTTAACGAAATCATTTAAGGCATGTAAGGATAGACTAACACAAGTAAGAATAGATTGACTAAGAGACTTAGAACACGATATGACATTCAATTAAAGCATGGAAATAGTCTAAGTAGCCTAAATTGGTCAAATACCACGTACAATCCGTGTACCCAATCGTCACCTTGCGTATACGAATTTCACTTAGCACAATTGAATCAAACAATACCAATCCTAAGGGGTAGTTTCCCCATACGAAGTTACGCAATACCAAGCCCTCGCAATTGCGGACCAGGGCTCGCATTTGCGAACCCTAACAACCTCATGAAACCTTGCATTTGCGAGAAAGGCTTAGCAATTGCGAAGCTGGGAATTAGGCAAATGCGAACAAATGTTCGCAATTGCGAACTAAGGCAAGGTCTGGCAAACTTCGCAAATACGAAGGGTATGTCGCAATTGCGACAACTGCCCCTCTTATGTCACCTTCGCAAATGCGACCCTAGTGTTTGCATTTGGCACACTAAAGCACCAGACACCAGATTTTCTACATTTTCAGTCCAAACCACTCCAGAGCATGTGTGAAACTCATCCAAGCACTCGGGGCTCCAAACCAAACATCCATACAAGTCAAAAAATACCATATGAACTCGCTCGCATGATCAAAACAAATGAATAACATCTAAAACTGCTAATCGAACATTAAAATGCATGAATTCCAAAGTAAAGTTCAAGAATTTCTAAAATTACAACTAAACGTCGGAATCCTATCAAATCAACTCCAAACCACACCAAATTTTGCAGACAAGTTCTAAATATCATAACAGACTTATTCCAAGTCCCAAAATCAAATCCCAAGCTCGATATCTAAAAGTCAACCTACGGTCTGTCTTTTCAATTTTAAATTGCCAAATTTTGGCAAATCAACATAAATCAACCTACGGACTTTCAAAATCAATTTTGGGAATACGCCCAAGTCTGAAATCACGATACGAAGCTATCGAAGCCATAAAAATACAATTTTGTGGTTTTTTTCACAAAAGACAAAGTTTGGTCAATATTTTCTAATTTAAATCTCTGATTCAAGAATCAAGGGTCCAAATCAACCCAAAATCTTTGCGGAACAAAACTAACCAACCCCGCAAGTCATAAAATCATAAAAACACATGTGTGAAGCAATAAAAGGGGTAATGGGGTGCAATTACATAAAATGACCGATTGGGTCGTTATAGTAAGAGACCAAAATCTTCTAAATTCCTCTAGATCAAACTCATAGTCCAATTCTTGAAAATGTACTTTTTAATTGTTTATTGTTTATACCTGCTAAAGCTTGATGTTAGTGCTATTGTTGGGATGGGGACTTCTCTTATCACAATTTTCATATTTTGTTTAATTAATACAAGGGGTTTCTACTTAGTGCTACTGCTAGTACATAAAGCTAGAGATTGTGTTTTATTGGGAAGAGGAGTAGTAATGTACTAAGCGTAGACATAGCCATAGGAAAGAGCTATCAAAAGTATCATTGTTTTCTCTTCCTCACTTAACTTGCATCCCCAAATTATTATGATCTCTCAGTTCGGTGACTAAAATCGTTTTAAGAATGCAAGTCATTAATATTTCTGATGATCACAAATTTTTTCTTTGGTGACCACCTAGATATAGCCTTTTCTTAGATTGGTTCACTTTCTAGCCAGAGGGTTTTGTTGTGGGTCACTATAAAAAATAGAAATGTAGCCTAGCTTCTGATCTGATTGTATGTTTTCATCCTATGGAATTTTTGTGATGTTATGTTACCACAAATGCAACATTTTCTCAAGTGCAACTGGTGTGTGATTTGAAGTTAAGTGACATGCTGTTCCTTTGTTGTATTGAACATTAGTTCTGTTGATAATCTCCATTTTTATTCATTCTGTATGAAATATTACATGTGAAATCTTCTCCCTTGGGCTTGCACTCTGTTAGTTTCTATCTAATATTTGATTGTTTTTCAATGAGTAGGAAATGTTTTGTGATGCAATTAAAAGTGGTGGCCAAAGTGAGTTTGATCCATTTGATGTTAATGATGAAGTCTTTTGGGCAATACAATTGATTTTGTAAAGTTCATATTTAGCACACAACTTGAAGCAATTTGCTTTATTGGTTGATTGTAGTACATGAAATGTATTCCTTTTTTCGAAGTAAATTGCATGTATGTGTTTAAAACAATCTCTTTTGTTTATTAATCATGAAGTGCTTGAGATTTTTACACTTAAGTAATGACCTCAAATATATGATAAAATATGTATTTGATAATAAATGCAATAATAGGGTATGTACCAAAAAAATTAAAAGCATAGTAACAAAGACCACGCTTTAGAAGTGAAGCTTTAGGAGCCACAGAACACACTTTAGAAGTGCAGCTTTAGGTGCCACATATGAAAAACGTGGCCTACGAGGAGGTATTAAAGGCCTTGCTTTAGAAGTGTAGCTTTAGGACACAAAAAGTGTGGCGAGAGGAAAGTGTAGCCTTAGGGCAAAGGTTACACTTGTTTAGGCCACCCCTTGAAAAGTGTTGCCCTAGGTCAAAAAGTGTGGTCTATGATCAAAAGCTACACTTTCTGATAGTTTAGACCACACTTTTTGGGTGTGGTTAAATACCTAATTTGTTGTAGTGCTAGCTATAGCACAACAGGAAATGTGAAGTGCGGACTGAACTAGTCGACTGATATGACCTCTGCCATGATGGACCTTGACCCTGAGTAGGAGCCACTAAATCCTCCAAAACCACGAGGCTTCTAAGCCTCCCTATACTCCCTATCCGACCTCTAGATATGATCTAACCTCCTAGAAATCTCCAAGTCTTGATGAAATGCAGTCTCAATCTCCATCTCCCGTGCCATCCAAGACATGTTGTTTTACTGAAAATTGGCAATTTGAGGTTTAGAGTATTTTCCAAGTTTGACCGTAGGTTGACTTTTTGGCTATCGGATTTGGAATTTGGTTTTGGGACTTGGAATAGGCCCTCTATTCTATTTAGAACTTGTCTGCAAAATTTGGTGACATTTAGAGTTGATTTGATAAGATTCAGACACTTGTTTGCAATTCTAGAGGTTCTTGAATTTTTCCATGAAATTAATGTGTTTTGATATTTGATTCATAGTTCTAGATGTTATTTTTGTATTTGATCGCGAGAGAGAATTCGTATGATATTTTAGACTTGTGTGAAAGTTTGGTTTGGGAGGGCTCGGATGAGTTACGGACGTATTTCAGAATAGTTTTGAACTGAAACAAGATTTCGAGTGTGTTGGTGCTCTGATGTCGCAATTGCAAGCACCAGCCTCGCAATTGTGAAGTGGGCAGGGGCGGTCAGATGTCGCAAATGCGACTTTCCCCTTTGAATTTGCGAAGACAGTGCATGCCTGGGTTGGGTCGCATTTGCGACCATTTGGTCGCTTTTACGAAGAAAGTCAGCTTCGCAATTGCGACATATGAAGGGGCTGTCAGAGTTCGCAATTGTGATCCCTGTTCCGCAAATGTGAGGGTTCGCAAATGTAAACTCAGGGTCGCATTTGCAATATCTGCAACTGATCAAAATAGTTAGGAGTCGGGATTTCATATCATTTTCTCTCATATTAGAACCCTAGACTCGGTATGAGGCAATTTAGAGAGAGGATTTTCATATACAAACCTTGAGTAAGTGATTCAAATTAATTTCCAACTATATTTCCTGATTATATCTTAGATTTAACATCAAATTTATGAGAATCTAAGAGGAAAAATTGGGTATTTTTGTCAAAGTTTTCAAAAAATGAAGATTTGAATTTTGGTAGTCAATTTAGACTCAGATTTGAAAATAAAATTCATACATGGACTCGTGGGGTTATGGGTAGTCGGAATACCGGGTTTTGACTGGATGGGCCCGGGGTTGATTTTTGTTGACTTTTTGGAAAATGTGTAAAGATCATAGCTTTATCTATTGTAATTGATTTCTCTTGAATTGTTTGATGTTATTAAGTAATTTGCGGTTAGGTTTGAGCCGGGTGGAGGCGAATTTTAGGGAAAAAGCTATTTTCGAGGGTTGAGTTGGCCTAGTTGAGTTAAGTATCTTGCATAACTTTGTGTGGAGGAAACTAACCCTTAGGATTTGGGTTGATTGTGCTAATTGTATTATGTGAAAGATGTGTACGTGAGGTGACGAGTGTGTACACGAGCTATATGTGGTGTTTGACTGCTTTAGACTATTTAGGCTCTTTCCATGCATTTAATTTGAATTAATTTTTCATAGCATATTATATCTTTCATTGTTAAATTTAATCTTACATTCTCTATTTGACGTTGTTAATACTTATTCTATCTCTTCTTTGCTATATTTGTTATCCCTGGGAGTTATCATCTTGTTGGGTTATTGACATTGAAGTTGTGGAAGCTATTATCATATTGAGGTTGAAGTTATTGGTTGCTGAGACATCTTTCCTTGTTGAGTATTTCTCATTCAATTTGTAATTATTGAGATTATTGTACACATGTGATTGAGCCATGGGTTATACGTTGTGGTAACATTGGTATTGTTGATTTTGGCAAGTGTTATGGCATATGTGCACGTGTGGTGCGAGTTGATTATTGTATTATAATATTGATACGCATGCAGTGGTATAAGGAGAGGGTTTGATACACATGTCGTGAGATGAGGTGGGATTTATACACGTGTTGCTAGTGAGGGAATTACTTGAAGCCACGCGGTGAGATAAGGGGGCTAAAATGCATGTAGCTATTTCAGAAAAATATTTTTAAAAATAATTGCAAGGCTCACGCGTTAATATAAGAAAAAATTATAATTTAAATTGTGAAGTGTGGAAATGAGGTGGTACCTAGATTGTGATTCTTATTGTACACTCTATGTTAAAGAGGCTTGTTGATTGAACAATTTTGTTTTCTCCTTATTTGTCTTGCATGTATTTGTTCGTATTGATTTCTTGGTGTTATTAACCTGTGTTCATTCCATGTTGCCTTTATTGCTTTAGATTTCGTTGCTAGCTTACATTATTGAACTGCTTTATTTGTTATTTATTTCATCATTTTCCATTATTTGACTTTACTATACCTTGTTCAGTTTCTTTTATCCTAGTACGTGTCTTGACCTGGCCTCGTCACTAATCTACTGAGTTTGGGCTTGATACGTACTGGGTACCACTGTGATGTACTCATACTACGCTTCTACACATTTTTTGTGCAGATCCAGGTACATCTGCTCGTGCCGGATGCTCGTAATCATTCAGTTATCTCCGGAGACATCAAGGTAACAGCTGCTCGACGTTCACTGGCCTCGAAGTCACCTTCTTCTTTAGTTGTATTACTTTTTATTTCTTGTTAAAAAACAATATTATATTTCGAGACTACTAGTACACTCTTATAGAGCATATGACTCGGTTCCACCAAATTTTGGGAGATACTGTCGGTTGTATCTATTTGGGTTCAGTATGATAGTTAAAGTTTAATATGATATTTATGTTGTTATTTTTGCTATTTCTAAACGTATGTCGGGCTTACCTAGTCCAAGCGACTAGGTGCCATCACGACATCCTAAGGTGGGAATTTGGGGTCGTGTCAAGTTGGTAACAAAGCTCTTGGTTCATAGGTGTTACGAGTTATGAGCAAGTTTAGTAGACTCTTGCGGATCGGTACAGAGACGACTATACTTATCTTCAAGATGCTACAGAACTGTTAGGAAATTTCACTTCTTTGATTTCGTATCATGCGAATTTGTTGACTTCAAAATCTGAATCTTTGTCTCACTATTCTCTCATATATGCTGAGGACATGCACTATTGGATCTGATGATCAGAGTGACTCGCGCCCCCTACTAGAGTCGCGAGAGGCCGGGGCTAGGGTAGAGGCTGATGAGGGGCAGGTGGTGTTGCTAGAGCACCAGCCCGAGTAGCAACGGAGGAGCCACCAGTAGCTCTGGTTGAGGGATAGGCACCCTAGGCGCTTGTTTTGCCCATGGACTTCAGCAGACCCTAGCATAGTTCTTGAGCATGTTCGGTACTCTATCTCAGGCGGGGTTGATTCCCCTTGCACCATCTACATCTCAGGCTGGGGGAGGATCTAAGACTCATGCGGCCTGCACTCCTGAGTAGTGGGTCCATATTGATCAGGTTCCGGGTGTCATAACAGTACAACCCGTTATTTTGGTTCAGCTTGAGGTCAGGCCACTAGCATCTAGGGAGGAGTAGAGGAGACTTGAGAGGTTCAAGATGAAGGATCCTCCTATTTTTGGTGGCGCAGCTACCGAGGATGCACAGGGGTTTCTAGAGAAGTGCAACCGTATTCTTCGCACCATGGGTATTGTGGAGTTTAGCGTAGGTGCTTTTCCTACATTTCACCTGTCAGGAGCAGCGTATCGGTGGTGGCAGGATTATGAGGAGGGTAGACCAGTTGATGCAGCCCCACTCACCTAAGATCAGTATTTAGAAATGTTTTTGAGAGTGTTTATTCGCCAGAGCCTTCGGGATGCATGGCGCACAGAGTTTGAGCAGCTGCGTCAAGGTACTATGTCAGTGTCAGAATATGCTATTAGATTTAGTGAGTTGTACGACACACACCTGCCTTGATTTCTACAGTCAGAGAGTGAGTTCGCATGTTCATTGAGGGACTCAACTATGGGCTTAGATTCAGCATGGCTCGATAGTTGGAGACGAACTTTCTGTGTCAACAGGTGGTAGAGATCGCATGGAGATTGGAGGGTATGCTGGGCCATGGGAGAGAGCATAGAGAGGCCAAGAGGACTCAAGAATTTGAGGATATAGTGGTGCCCACGCACCAGTTGCAGCCCGTCATAGCAGAGGCTATGTGAGACGCCCAGTTCATTCAGCAGTTCCAGCTACCACCTGTGCTCTTCCTATTTTGAAGTCTCACATTTTCCGTTTCGCCCAGCCTCTTTCCAGTGTGCCTCCCACATGGGATGCCTTCAATGGTCAGTCTAGCTGACCAATCCAGGGTCAGCTTCAACAACCACGCCCACCGACAGCTTATTTTGAGTGTGGTCATACTAGACATATGGTGAGGGACTGTCCCAGACTTAGGAGGGGTGTACCTCCACAGCCTACTCAGACTCCACGGATTCCACAGGGCCTATAGGGCCTGCTTGTCACGACCCAAACCGATGGGCCGCGACGGGCACCTGGTGCCTTACCCAATCGAGAACCAATGTAACGTATCTTTCTTATCATACCATCATAGGTAAATGGGCCAGAAGGGCCGTCATGATATAACCAGAATAAAACATAAGGTAATACTCGACAAAGGATGACGCAACATGGAATACAAACTTATACATGTGTCATACAGGCCTATAAGACCCAAATGATCACTTGTACACATAAAACATAGGCCGACAAGGCTATATAATCTTTCATATGCCTGCCATCTGCCTACAAGCCTCTAGGAGTATATAAACATCATAAAGGTTGGGAAAGGGCCCCGCCATACCAATCAATTTATGTTGAAAGCATACTGACCAAATAGGAAACTCCGCAGCAAGTTGAGTGTAGCAACACCTTCCGCTGAGCTGATAGCCTCCTAGGAGGACTGCCAATCTATCTATCGGGACCTGCGGCATAAAATGCAGCATCCCCAGGTAAAAGGGACATCAGTAGAGTAAAGTACTGAGTATGTAAGGCATGAAAAGTAATATATAAAAGACATGAAAGAAACCTAAAGTAAAGGACTCAACTTGTAAGTCTGAATAGCTCAGTGAATCATGAAACATTTAGAATCTCATGCATATACGTATAAATGTCATATCATGTATTGGTATATGCGTACATAACATCATCAAGCCTCTGAGGGCATCCCATCTAATATCTCGGCCTCAGTGGGCAAAATCATCAACGTATACCAACTGATCTGGTGGTGGTGTGTATATAATGCTGTAACCTTTACCCATACCCTATATACATATAATATACATGTATATAACACCATATGGTCATGGGTCAATGTACATGTATAAATGAATGCAATGCATAAAGATGTAAGTCAATAAGATCTCTCGGAATGTAATATGATCAATATGCCTTCGGTTAATATCATGAAATAAACTTTATCAACTTAGGTATTTTCTGAGACCCATGAACAGACGATATAATAATAGGACACGAGGGGAATCAAGAACATAGGCACCCCTAGTACTTCTAAGAATAGAGTTATTTGTGAAACTTGCATTTTTGCTCATTTCAATTGTATCGTATGGATCATGCCAAAAGGAAAGAAGGGATAGCCTTGACATACCTTTGTCGTTTACTTAACCTCATGGCGTTGGTTCAACCCATTAGTACTTCAATATACAAACAATGATATGGAAGCATTATTAAGCTTACAAAAATAGAATTTAACACAAATGACCGACTAGCTCGTCTACGAGTAATTGGACATCACCTCCCCTTATTATTTTCCTTTCCTCAAATCAAACAACAAGACCAACATACCCAGAATGTCAACAAACATATTACATCAATATCCCACCTTCAAATCTATCGCAATTCATCCACAAAACAGTCCACATAATCTCACACAACAATCCAGTGCTACTTTGCACTTTTCCATCCATAAAATTTAACTAGAACATGAATATTCAATATTGACAACCACAATATACTTAGGTTATACATACTGATTTTTAATCCACAGCACAACTTAAAAATGAACTCATAGAAGTCCACAAATTACAGCACTCAAAATTGATTTTCAGATTATCACTTCATCAATTCTTACTCTCACAACTTAGTTAAAGCACCAATAAGCTTAAACCCAACATGTCCAAGCTAATATTCACATGTGATAGCCATATAATAACTTGAAACTACTCCAAACAGTCCATAACATCTCAACAACTTCAACTCATTTTTCAGCCCCCACTTCACAAGTCCTTCACCAAACAACCTAGCTAAATCTTAGATAAACTCAATTAAATAAAGAATAGATGATTTTCTTACCTATATAATATTTTGTAGGGATGAAACAATGGTAGAATCTTTCCCTTTTTGACCATTAACTTTCTTCACTTCAGATCTTACAAGATTGGAGATTACTCTGTAACTTGAATTGAAAGAAGAAGAAGATTATCAGCAACTTCTTGAGGGTTTAGAGTAGATCAATTTGGGAGAGAATTTCGTAGCTCTCTTTATATTTCTACTACTTGGATATTATGAGGAGAGGTGTCTTGATTCAGTCCCTAAAAAGGCCCTCTTGCCTAACTTACATATGTCCATTTAGGTGGACAAGTAGGTGACACACCTACTTGTCACCTGCTTGGTTACTTAATAGGTGTAACATGCTGCCCTTATTCACTTACAAATGTTTCTTGTCCTCATTTAATAATCATGACATGTGTTAAGTAGCTCAAGCTAGTAGGACGGATAAGCAAGTAGCTCAAGCAAGTATCCCAGTAAGCAAGCAACTCAATTTTATGTATCCATTATCTCATATGTTTTTTTCTAAGTCTCATTCATATTAACATACTTATGACTTCAATACACCTTCCTTAGCCTTATAGAAGGATTTCATCCTTTTTGAGCTTACATTAGATAATCTTATAATGACAGTGACATCTGAAGTACGGGGTGTAACATCTTTCCCCCGAGAAATATTTGTCCCCGAATGTTAACTCTTAAACGCTTGCGAAAATGGGGCATAACATCATTAAATTACATTATATAGTTTCAAAGAGAATCTCATTTTTAAGCTTACATCGATTGGCTGGCCCTTAGGCTCTTACGCATTGGCTCTTAGGCTCTTTAGGCTGAGCGTTAAGCTCTTACGCATTGCTCATCATTATCATAACCTATAGATTTTATGAATACTTTAATATGGTCCTTGCAATCTAGGAAACTGTTATGTGAATAAATCTAAAGGCCAGGGCATTCCCCCTTTTAGACCTCTTTCTCACACCACGACTTGTGGTCGGAATTCTTCCAATCTCGTAACTGCCGCTACTTTCTTTCATGCAGCATGTACGACTCTAACCTTATATGTGTGCCTATGAGACTCTTCTCTGCTTTGTTCCTCAAGCTTTTAGCCAATCTCTGGGCCTCACTTTGGGAACATATACAGAACAATGACAAGCTGTCCCTCTGGGCATCTATAGGTGTGCTGAAGCTCTTCGTTCGGTACTTTGTCGAACTTATGACTATTGCTATATCTTGTTTATTATACAGAAACTCTTACTATGGTTTATTATTACCGAGGTCTGCTACCCAACTCCAGGTTACTCTCTCACTACTTATCCTATATGTATAAATATATGTCCTTTAATGCTTCCTTATTACTGTTCATCTAAAGAATGACATCCTAATCTCCTCTCATACTTTGTAACTTTTATCCCTCTATTGTTGATTCACCTTATTATTGATCTATAATCTACAACAGATAACTTGAAACCTCTTACGTAATACCTTGTCACTAGGGCTAACGTCTCATCGGGGAACATCTAAAGTGATTTTCTTGATCCGCCTAGGGATGATACTATACTTCAATAAACATTTTTCATGGAATCTCAACGTTATTCATCTTATGGGGATATTCTAATCTCGTGCAATTCATGAAATCCACTTTCTTTAAATTATTACTCAATCAAAAGCCTAAACGTCATCCTCCTATCTATCATAATTACACCCTTATTCTACTACTAGGGCAATATTCCATCTACTCTAAATTATCCTAGTCTTAGACTCCTCTGAGTTCATTTAGGCTATACTGAGCTTTCTATAACATATGGAAACCATTAGCTCTCTTGTTTTATGGGCTTAATCCCGAGACCTTACATGTTC
Organism: Nicotiana tabacum; assembly: GCF_000715075.1. Lineage (NCBI taxonomy): Eukaryota > Viridiplantae > Streptophyta > Magnoliopsida > Solanales > Solanaceae > Nicotiana > Nicotiana tabacum. The sequence continues at coordinate 66,246,371 of NC_134092.1, forward strand.
TTGTAACCTTCTTACCCACATTTTCTTATCCTTACTCCTATCTACTTAAAACCTTCTCGTTCTACCAATACATATTGATTTATGCTACTCGCAACCTTCCTTTAACTTGCTAGCACCATAGATTTGCTTTTGTGCCTTCTCAGTTGTCCTTAAACATAAGCAATTACGTTTCCTGGTCGTTCTACCACTTGCTGCATGGATATTTGGCATATCTTGGTGCCCACGAATACTGGAATTCCCTATAATTTATATGATCTCAAATATCACTTTTGCTTTTTTTTTCCTTCACGTTCATTAGCCACTATAGGTGCCACTTTCTTTTGGAGTGCATCCAATATTGTAGTGAGACTGTTGTTACAAGACCAATTCTTCTTCAAGTTACTATGCTTAGGTTGAAGCCTTCTTCCTTATTTCCTCAGCTAGGCTTTCGTTGCACTACTTAGGGAATACCCTCTGACTCCTGTAAAGCTGTGAGCTTATTACATCGTAAACCTGAAGGATTTTTTTTTGTTCTTACTCACCCATAATTATCTTAGTTACTTACCTTCGCACTCTTGTGATCGTAGGGTTGCTTCTGAATTTAAATTTTGACTATCTCCCCAGTGGCACTCTCTTTTATTTCCGTAAAATCTATACGGTACCTTCAACTACCCCAACTCCTATATGAATATTTCTCAAGGATCACGATGTCATATCCCCGAGACTGAATTCCCTATGTTGGGGTTCACTGCGTTTATCTTGCACAATATATAGATTTATATCTATCCTCTTGTCTAGCCATAACTAGACTCTTCCTGAATAACCTACTAACTACTCGTTAGTCCATTCTCATATCTATATTTGGCGTAATCTCTTTTGGGTTATTTCCTTTGTCTTATCTTACCTCTTACATTTGCTCCTTATGTATCAAGTGTTCATTCACACTTGTTTATCAATAACATCTGATGCGGGAACCCTTATTTCCTCTCCCCGATGTCGTGCTTGCATAATGTTTTGAAGTCGTAACATATCGGTAGGATCTTAATAAATGCAATCTCTTTCCTTTCGCCTTTTTACTGCATTCTACCTTTACTATTCCACAGTTACCCGAACCACATAACTCCTAATTAATACCATATCACACCATCTTCCCCCCTCCCTCTTCATCTTTGGCGTCTTTTCACATCCTTACTGACTCTTACTCGTCTTGTTGTAACCCTTTTGTACCAAGGATAACTGAATCTCTTACATGCGAGGTTGACACCTAGTATAACTGGCACATTTAGTCCCTTAAGCTTAACTCTTCCCATAGTGCTTACTTTAGGGTAGAGTCTTCCAGAATGACCTTTAAAGGTTATTCTTCTATTGTCGATTCTATGATTGTCGGAATGCAATTTTTGGAATTCTCAATATGCCGACTATTATCAAATCCTTTTGTCACTAATTTATGTTTCGTTCATCTTGTTCACTAGCCCATACTGATTTCTATTACTCCGGGGGTCTAACTTGGCCTTCTGGTAATCACATTGGAATTACCAACTCATTTCTCAAAATAAGGACATGACTTTATGGCTTATACTCTTTTATTGTCTCAAGGCCTGTCTCCTCTTGTACTTTCCTTCATTGAATATAGACTCTTTCATCGTGTCATATTTTGATTTACTTTTATAAACCATTTATCACATCTTACTCATAATGCATCATTTACTTTCATCTTATTCTGAAAACTTCAATAAAATATTCTTTCACTTTTAGCTCCCCTTGCTCCATCCACTAGATCTTCGGTGTCACGCCTCAACCTCAGGGAGCACGACCGGGTGAACCCGGTCCAGCAAGCCAGTTAGATACTTTCTACCCAACTCACCCATGATCAAGAGAAGACATGATTTAATTAGTTAGACAGTAAGAAGATCATATATACAATACTAAATCGTCTCATTGGTTACATCATTTTTAAATTTCAAGATACACACATTCTTATCATTCGAGTGGAATAAGAGACCAAAACACAACATAATTTGTTTGACTTTTCTAGCACCCATGTACAACCCACATAGTGTCTACGGAGCCTCTAAAAGATACAAAGGAGTACAGTGATAGTGCCAGCAACAAGGCCCCGGCTATACCTCAAAACGTGATAACAAAATGTACAAACGATACATGACCCCGGAATGAGGTGGGGCTCACCAAGTCTGCTAGGAGGAAGGTGTACTGCTATCGCTGATCAACATTGCCTGCTATAGAACCACCTGCATCTATTTAAAGATGCAGCACCCCTGGCAAAAGGGACGTTAGTACTGTCGAATAGTACTAGTATGTAAAACTAAACACTATCTCAATAGAATGAATAATAATACAAGGGGGAAATAGTCATGAGTTCAATAAGAGCTTCAAACAATACTAAAACATCAAATAAGGATCACATAAGTTCTCAAGTCAATTTCGATGTTATTAGGTTGGGTGATCTTTGGAGCCGATATACCATAATTCACAATACCTCCGTATTCTTATACGGATTCCGATCTCGACCCAATCGGCTAGCTCGTCTCATTTAAGACATCAACCATAACAACAATTTCATTATAATTTCCAGCACAGTTACCACCATGTGTGCGGCATAGCATCCGATCACAGCCCGATCGGCTAGACCGTCTTACCCGGGAGATTACCTTTTCAATCAATCATCTCACTTCATACTTCTTTCACATCTCTTCAATTCATTGGCACGAGTGGCCTCAATCAGAAAGTCATTCTTAGCACTTGGCTGTATTTCATAATTCCAGTTTTCCCTTTCCACATTCAAACATCAATATCATTATCAACAACAATAAGGTTTCCCATTCAAGACATTAAATTCACATATCAGCAATTTGGGAATCTTAGGCACATAGAGGCTTTTCATACAATTTGGCATAACAACCTTTATTCGATCTTGACATGAAGTCTTAACATTTCTAACACATATTCAATATTTTGAACACATCCTCAAATGGCAAGATGACATGATTAAGCATTTAGAATTAAATATTGAACATACATCCTTCAACACAACATATTAGGAATAGCCAATTCTATAATGATAAATTTGGGACTTACACCAATTACATGAACACTGTGGGATTCAATTCAAAGAAAAAGGAGTTTTAGCCAACATACCTCAATTGAGCTTCCTTAAACTTTAAAAATGTTCCTGAATTCTTAGCAACTTCAATCTATTTTAGAAATATAACAAGTTGAACAAAAATTAGGAAGATAGTCATGATTCTAGCTCATTTGAGCATATTATCAAGCACTAGGTGTGTATTAAGATTTTTAAGGCCCTTTTGTGAAAGATTCCATCATTCCCCAACCCATTCTCTACCATCTTTAGCTTACAACCTTCTTACACACTTTGGTAACACATGCATGCAAGATGAACAACAACCATGCCCAAAAATTATTTTACTAATTACCCAATTCTAGACAAAATTCGAAATTGAGGGTTAGGGTGTAGAATCTTACCTTTAGGATGAAGACCTAGTGAGTTTTCCTTGTTAATCTTCAAAGATTCGAGCAAGAATTGAAGGACAATTTGTTGAGGATCACTCTCTCACTATAGGGCACTCTTTCACTCTAGGGCACTCTCTCACTCTGAGAATGTTAGAAATGTGCTTAAAATGGGCTTGGCATATGTTTTAATGAAGAAGGGTCGGGTTTAAAAAGCCCAAAAATGAAGCCCCGGGACAGGATATGCGGTCCGCATAAATTGGGTGCTAAAATGGGAAAGAAACTGACTGGGTCTGCAGTTACTATGCGGCCCGCAGACCTGTTCTGCGGTCGCATAATGTGTCACAGAACATCCCTCCGCAAAACTCCAAGGCTGGTTTGTGCGACAAGAGCGCGGCCCACAAAATAGTTATGCGGTCGTATAATGGGCCGCGAAAATGACATTAAAATGAACCAGAAACACTGTCTCACTCTGCGGCCATTCTGCGGCCCGCAGAGTGATGATGAGGCCGCACAATGGGCCGCAAAAATGCCTATTTCTGCCAAATATTTTCCTCCAACTCAGGCATCACGGAATCCCGATTTTTAGGAAATAATTTTTACGGGGCCTTACATTCGGGTCGCCTAACATTCTCTTTTTACTAGGGATGAGATCGATACAATGGTAAATATTTATCCCTTCTAGGATTCGAGTGCCAATCTTCTAAATTTTCTAAACATGCTAGTATTCATATCTAACTATACTATTGTAGAGTGCAGCATCTGGGTGTCTCACAAGGAGAACTATTACCACATTTGCAATATCCTTCAAAAATGTCAGCTAACACTATAAATCCATCTACTATTTTGGATTACTCAAACCCCAGCTAGAGCCTGATACCCCGTCCTTCTCTTAATCTATATCTGTTAGCTCCCATAGGGCATAACTGAGATGGGTGTGGCCAAAATGCTTATATTTCTCATTAGTTGGTACCGCGTACCCTTCTTCACATTGCTTCTTTTACTTGCTGAAACTTGTATCTAGCTTCTGATTCTGTTATTTCTTTATACCATATGGGTGGATAGATGTTCTTGCTTTAGGGATCCTTATCAAGAAGCTTACACGTCTTAGTACACACATGATCAGCTGAAGGCCTCATATTTACTCATCATAAGCTTGATGCAAAATCAAGTTCCTCTAACTCAACTCTTCCTCAATCACATTCAATCTCTTACCAACTATATTTATGGATGTAGCTATTGTTGTATTACGAATAAAATAGAATTTGAATTCTTACAAATGAGCTCTACCACACGATCTACAGTTAGAAGAGAGAGTGAGAGTCCTAAATTTCCTGTAGCCTCCTACTTATAAGTGTGGTGCACAACACACTCATAAACAAAACTCTACTAGACACGGCATGTAGACTCCCTGGGAAAGAACTGCTCTGATACCACTTTTACCCCGACCCAAACCGATGGGCCGCAACAAGCACCCGGTACCTTACCTAACCGAGTACCAACATAACATATCTTTCTTATCATACCATCATTGGTAAATGTTACTCCCCATGTTTTCGTACGTAGAAGTACGTCGTAAGTCAATTGAGGCAAGCTCAGAAAGGAGATCATCTTTGAGAGCACATAAAGTAAGTTAATCATGTTACCTTGGACATTACAAATGTTTAAGATCATGGATAACAAGTACCAAGATGGTTGAAAGTCTAAGAAGCTAAACAAATTGAAGAAAATAAGTTTTGTTGAATGTCGACAAGTTGGGAATGTTATAACATGTACTTTTGTGATGAGACTAGGATGCTTAAAAATATAAGGAGGTTATGTTATGAGGCATTTTAGTCGTATGATAGTCGTGTGTTATGTGTTTAAGCCAGGCAAGTTTTGGAACAAAAGTTGGCAAAGGTCATCACAAGTTACATTCATAAATGTGCTGAAAATTAGGTCAAATGTAGATGCGATTTTCTCAAAGTTTACTTCGAATTATTGGGTGATCTACCTACAAAATTGAAGATATATGAGTCTAGTTTCTAACTCATTAAACCGATTGTTGATACAACATCAGAGTAGAGAGATATCCGCATTTTCGGGAGACTGTGCTAAGCAGCTCTCTATGGGACCCACAATGGCGGTTGAGATATATTGATATATATAAGATGCCTCAACCCCATTTTAACTCATTATTTTTCAGTATCTTCAGACCCTAGACACCTAAAAACACCCTCTGAAGGTTCTCTAATGATCCAAGACCCAAACAAAGGGCAAAAACACAAATCAAGTGTCGGGAATCCCGTCGCGCTAGTAAGTTTCTTGTTCTACTTGTTGTTGCTGATTTTTGGGTGGTTCCATCTCGTGTGGGAGGTAGTTTTAAGTGGTTTAAGTTCTGTAAAATACTCTCCCAAGGTTTTCATATCAACCCTAGGATATTTCAAGTCTTGCAAATGGATTACACCATATTTCAACATCAAAAGTTAGTTCTAGTGAAGAACAACACCTCTTTGAGGTTGTGTTGTCATCGAGGATAGTTGTGGGCTGTGTTTGGCTGAAATTTTAAGTTGTTGCTACTGGTTAAGGTGAGTATAACAGACTACTAATTGTGCTTAAGCTTGCTTGTATGTTGGTTATGTTGTTAGGATGAAAAACTATAAAATAATACTTGGATTAACTTAAGTCACTTCTATTGTGTTGTATTGCCATTGAGGGCTGTTATAAGGTAAATATAACTTGGATTTCAGCTTGAAGCTACTATAGGAGGTATTTGTATTGTGTTCTTGCATGTTCTTAAGGTTATCTTGATGTTTATTAAGTTAAATGGATGTACTAGACATGAACAAGTGAATAAAGTTGCTAATTGAAGATAGTTGGAGTTGTGGATTGTTTCATTTGTTTTAAATATGTGATATAAGGATGGAATCATTGATTAATGACTTCATTATCATGTTAATGATACTGTTAAATTAATGTAAGAAGACTATAAGGGGTGATAATGGGGTTGAAGAGTGCTGAAGGGATTCAATCCGAGTTTACCGCTCGTCGTGATATGTTGACGACTTGTTAATGAAATATTTTGTACTCTATTGTTGATGTTGTTCTTATTGTATTGCTCTGGTTGTTGTTGTTGGTATATGGTATTGGAGGAGGGCCTTGTTACAAGGGAGATGCTGCCCAAATTTACATAAAACGAGCTACTAGCTTAGGTTACAGACTTAGCCTTTATTCAGCACTGATGTTGAATCTCCTTATGCTATGGTAGACTGAGTTGGGTTATTTGAAGAGTTTCTTATAAGATATTAAGGACTCAACGAGGTTAAGGTATGTTAAGGATAAACCTTTCCTTCATTTTGGCATGATCTAGTAACTACATGTGTTTGATAACGAGACATAAAGAGAAGTTCATATTCCTGAATTTATATACATTAGCCTAGTCTCTTAAGTTACAGTATTCTCCCTTATCAGGACTTTCTATTCAGTTAAGTATTGTCTTCATCCAGTTAAGAGAGCAGAGGGTCTATATATATATATATACAGTATTATAGTATTTTCACCACCATTGAGCTATAATTGATGGGCATGCCCCTATTGGGCAACCTCTGATCAGATGGTACGTTATATACTAAGCCTACTGTGGTCGAGCGCCTATGAGCGAACCCTGAATTGCCAAGATATAGAGCCTAGTATGGTCGAGCGCCTATGAGCGAGCCTAATACGACAGAGCAGTTACACATACCGAGCCTTATAGGACCGGACAACTATTTTACTTATTATATTGAGAGAGTTGAGTAAGTATCAATAGGTAAGCATATCTTCAAAATATCTTTGACTCCCAGCTGCTTTCAGTTATTGTATTATCTATTCAGTTGCAACTTTCAGTTATTCTATTATATTACATATTCGGTACATTATTTCGTACTGACGTCCCTTTTGCCGAGGACGCTGCATTTCATGCCTGCAGGTCCTAATAGACAGTTGGATAGATTTTCCCAGCAGACAGAGTCAAAAGTCAACTTGGTTGGTAAGCTTCACTTCCTCGAAGTTACCAGGTCTAGACCTTGGATTCCATTTTATATGTACAGGTTTGATGAGTAGGTCGAGGCCCTGTCCTGACCATGATACAGTTCAGCTATCTCTAGTGGCTTGTAGACGAGTCATGTATATTTTGTATATCAGTAGATGCTCATGGAGGCTTCGTTGGCCTGCACAGTTATATATATCAGCTTTTGGGTATGTTTACCCCACAGATGAGAGAGGCGTTATTTTTAGACGATTCAGAATATGGCCTCATCGGCCTAAGTTGAGGGTTGCCCCTCCAGAGTTCATAGTTATAGAGTGGTGCGCTCGGGCCGAGTATGGCACCGGGTACCGGCCACGCCTCTTCAAGTTTGGGGCGTGACAAACTTGGTATCAGAGCATTTCTGTCCTAGGGAGTCAACAAGCCGTGTCTAGTAGAGCCTTGTTTATAGATGTGTTATGCACCACATTATATAAATAGGAAGCTACAAGGCATTTAGGAGTCTGTTAACCTTCTTTCAAGTCCACATCATAGAGCTGAGTCATAAGAGTTCGAGCCAAGACTTATGTTTGGTAATTATAGAGATGCTTGCAATTAGAAAAATTACAGCTAGCCAGAGGGCTAATACAGCAGCAGGTAAGGGCATTAGTAGAGAGAGAATTCTTGACGACGTAGCCCTATTTGAGGCCGTATTAGATCGTGCATACTAGATGATGCACTCTAGAATAGTACAGTAAGATATGAATACTAGAACGTTCAAAAATATCAGAATACATGTAGTGGCATCCTAGAAGGGATAAATATTTACTTTAGTATGACTCCCGCCCCTAGTAAATAGAGAATAATAGGCGACCCGAAGAGTCAATGACATGGAGCAAGGGGAGACAAAAGTGAAAGAATGTTTTGTTGAAGTTTTCAGAGTAAGGTAATAAACAGAGATATTAGCAGGAGAATAAGAAGAGAGTAAATGAAGCATTACGAGTAAGATGTGATTAAAGGGTGGTAATGGTAAATAATAATATGACAGGATGGCATAGTCTATAGTCAAGTAAAGGAAAAGACAAGAGATGGCATGCGTTGAAACTATAAAAGAGTATAAGCCATAAAGTCATATCCTCATTTGGAGAAAGTGAGTTGGCGACTCTAATGTAATTACCAGAAGGCTAAGTTAGACCCCCCGGAATAATAGAAATCAACATAGGCTAGTAAACAAAAAAATATCAACCATGATTTAGGGACGAAAGGATTCGATAATAGTCGGTATTGTAAGAATTTCAGAAATCGTGTTCCGGAAATGATAGAATAGACAACGGAAGAATAGCCATTAAAGGTCATTGAGGAAAACGTTTCTCTAAAGCAAGCAATATGAGCAGAGTTATGCTTAAGGGATTAAGTGTGCTAGTTACACTAGGTGTCATCCTCGCGCGTAAGAAATCAGTTATCCCTGGTATAGAAGGGTTACCGCAAGGCGAGTAAGAGTCAGTGAAGATGTGAAAACATGCCAAAGATGAATAGGTAACTATGGACTAGTAAAGGAAGAATGCAATAAAAAGGCAAAAGGGGTGAGATTGCATTTATTCAGATCCTACATATATGTTATTACTCCAGAACATTATACAAGCACGATGGCGGAGAGATGCAGTAAGGGTTCCCTCCCAAGATGTTATTGATAAAAAAGTGTGAATGAACACTTGATACATTAGGAGCCAATGTAAAAGGTAAGTTAAGATAAAAGACATAAGCCAAGAGAGGTTACGTAGAATATAAATATGAGCATAGACTGACGAGTAGTTAGTAGTTGATTCAGGAAGACCTTAGTTATGGTTGGACAAGAGGTCTCAGATAAATTAGTAAATCACGCAAGATAAACGTAGTGAAACCCAGTATAAGAAATTCAATCTCGCAGATACGACATCGTAATCCTTGAGAAATATTCAGATAGGAGTTGGGGTAGTAAAAGGTATCGTATAAGTGTTACAAAAATAAAAGAGAGTTCCACTAGGGAGACAATCAAAATTTCAATTCAAAAGAAACTCTATAAGCACAAGGGCATGAAGGTAAGTAACTAAGGATAATGATAGGCGAGTAAGAACATCACAAATTCTGTGGGGTATACAATGTAATAAGCTCGCAGCTTAACAAGAGTCAAAGAGTCTTCCCTAAATGCTACAATGAAAGACTAGCTAAGTAAACAAGGAAGAAGGCTTCAAACTAAGCATAGTGACCTAAATAAATAATGTTCTTATAACAACAGTCTCACTACAACACTGTATGCACTCTATAAGAAAGTGGTACCTATTGTGACTAAGTAACGGGAAGTAAAATCCAATGTAATATTCGAGATCATATGAGTTGCACAAAATTCCAATATATGTGGGCACTAAGATAAGACAAGTATTTGTGCAACAAGCGACAGAATGACCAAGAAAAGTAATTGCTTACTTTTAACCAACGCTGAGAAGGCACGAAAGGAATTATTCGATCTATGACTCAGAGTTAGTTACATTATGAACACCCTTAAGATTTAAGAGTGTTATCCATGCAGCATATATGTTGACAATGATACAGCTCTAGGAGACTCCAGTATAAGTTAAAAGAAAGAATTGAGTCCACGTCACAGACAAAAGCTTGAATTGCTAGAAGGTTATGTCATGGATGCTCCATAGCGTCCACGAGGGGCTAAAGTAATAACTAATACCCTGAGCCGCAGATCAGAAGATAGCGTAAGCCTACTTAAATGCTGAGATAGAAGAGGAAACTAAAGCGTTACATCAGCTATATGAATTAGGAGTCTGATTATTAGACCCTGATGAGTATAGAAATCGTGATTTAGAACATTATAGAATCACTCTAAATATCAGAGGTACAAAAGAGATAGTACAAAGGCCATATTCTATAATGGCTCTACGATAAATCTAGTTAGAAGAGTACCAACCTCATAAGAAGTCAGTATGAAGCTTCCGCTGGATTGTGTATGCACATGAGGTGCAGGTATTATAGTAGAGCTTTAAGGTGTGGATGTGAATTCTACCTATATGGAAGGGAGGTTATGAAAGAGATAGAAAATACGATACAAGATTTAAAGGTAAGTAAGGTACAGGTGAAGAAGGTATGAGATGCCCAAGTATAGAAGGTTACGAATAATCCAGATATCAGATAGAGGGCTTGAAGCGTTGTAATTCTATATCAAGAAATGATAGTTGTGTTGTCAGTGACATATCTTCTAACCTATGGTTTCCAGGTACATTGAGGTCTAGTTAAGAGAGTAAAAAAGAGTTAGAGACAATATGATATTCACTCGAGGTTCCAGAATAATATAAGGAAATCTATGGTGCTAGCAAATTAAAGGAAGATTGCGAGTAGTATAAATAGATATATGTAGGTGGCAAGCTAAAGTATGGTATAGCGACAATATTTTAGGTAGACAGGAGTAAGGATAAGAAAATGTGAGTGAGAAGGTGACGAGAATAAGTAAGTCCTCGGGATTAAACCCATCACAACAAGAGAGCTAATGGTTTTCATAAGTTATAAAAAGCTCAGTATAGCCTGAATGAACTCGGAGGAGTTTAAGACTAGGAGCATTTAGAAAAGATGGAATATTTCCCTGGTAGTAGAATAAGGATGTAATTGTGATAAATGATAAGTGGATGACATTTAGGCCTTCAATTGAGTAATGATTTAGAGAAAAGGGGATTTCATGAATTGCACAGGATTAGAATACCCCCATAATATGAACCACATTGGGATGCTATGAAATACGGTTAATGAAGTATTGTATCGTCCCTGGGTGGATCAAGCAAATGACTTCAGATGTTCCCTGATGATACGTGAGCCCTAACAACAATGTATTACGTAAGAGGTTTCGAGTTATCAGTGGTAGATTATATATCAACATTAAGGTGAATCAACAATAAATAGATAAAAAGTTCTAAAGTATGAGATGAGATTAGGCCTGTAACACCCGGGAAAATTTTGAAGTACTTAAGCGCTATTAAGAAAGTCGATATGTGCTAATTATATTATTTTGTATGTAGACAAGAACTATTATATGAATGATATCAATTTATCATGATAATATATGTATGAGGTGTATTAAGAATGGTTTTTGGTCTAAGAAGGGCCCCAAGGCTAAGTTAAGTTGAAAGTTTTATGATGGGATAAAGTTTCAAGTGAGTTCGCACAAGACCTAACTTCACACGTTCATACCTCTCATGATATGAAGAGTTATATGGTGAATTACCTATCGAATGCAAGATCTTTGAGTCTCGTTTCCAATTTTTCAAACTGTTCCTCATTTGGACATTCCTACAAGAAGTTATGACCAAATTACCAAAGGCTGGAAAAATGTGATTCTGCGACCAATTGTGCAATCGCAGAACCATTATGCGATCGCAGAAGTAGTTATACGACTGCAAAATGGTCGCAGACCTATCCAGTGAAGCCCATTTCTGGGCATCAATTTTGTGGTACATTTTCGCGACCCACATACCCATTCTGCGGTCCATTATGCGACTGCAAACCTGCTTTCGGAGGGTTAAATTTTCTATTTTCATAACCCGACCCCATTTTGATAAATAGCCTTTGGGGCTTATTTTGGGGTGTTTTTCTGATGTTTTAGAGAGAGGTGAGAGCATTTTAGCGAGGGAATGAGGGAACCTAACATTATAATCATCCAATCTTGCACCAATCTTGAAGAATCAAGGAAGCTAATCACAAGATCTTCATCTAAGAGGTAAGGTTCCATACCATAGTTTCCAATTTCGAATTTGGGTAAAAGATGGTTGATTTGGAGTATGATTCTTGGGTATAAGAGCATTATTTATATATGCTTGGACTAATAAGGTTTGTGGGAAGATTTTTGAGTTCAAATAAGTAAAGATTGGGTTGTGGAGTGAAGAAAATCTTGTAGAAGAACCTCGTAGTTAGATTTGCACACCTAGTGTTTGATAAAATGCTCAAGTGAGCTGAGATCATGAATATCTTCCTAATAATGGTTCAATTTTGTTATGTCTCAAAATAGATCAGAATTGCTAACTATTTCGGATCATTCTAGAGTTAAGGAAGCTCGATTGAGGTATGTTGGTTAAACTTTCTCTCATGGAATTGAATTCCATAATGTTTCCGTAAGTTTCAAAGTATGGGTTGTGTATTAAAAGGTTATGGCTTTGAGTCGTGTTTCAATGAAAGATAGTATGCCAAATTGTGTGAGAAAATCTCAATATTCTTAAGACTCTTAATTTCTCATATGTGTAACTAAAGTCTTGATTTAGAAATGTCTTATTGTTGATAATCTATAAAGATGGTTGGAAGTTAAATAAGTTAATTGGGGTTATAGAGTTTGGCCAACGTGCCAAGAATTTAATTTATAATTATGGCTAGTAGTGCAAATTATTTGAGAAGATGCGATAAAGAATATGAAATGAGCCTCGACTCAATTGTTTAAACAAATGACTTCGAAGATAGAATTGCCTAAACGCTTTTGTACTCAATTCATGCCCATTAGTGGTTGCTTTAACTAATGCTTTGCTTTATAAATATATCTTGTGAGATTCAAGTTCTATATACTCATGTGTTGAAATTGTACATTGTCAATTCTGAGGAAAAGTGTTGCAAGAGTAAATGGTATATTGACTGTTTATGATTTTTCATGTGTGTTTCTATTGTTGGATGGTATGCCTCGTTCTTTGGGAAGAAACCATTTGTGGTTGAAGTTTCCATTTCAAATGGATTTGAAGTATATGATTTCTGAAATATCCTATATGTTGATACTTGATGGTGATCTTTGAAATTGAAAGAGGTGAAAGTGTGGAATATGAAATATGGCCATCGTGCCAGGAATAAAGAATCTTGTGAATGGCCTAATGAGCCAAGGAAATATTGTCGTTGTGATTGACTGGGAATATTAATGAGAATTTATACAATGTGAAAGATGTTGAGGTGAGTACAATTGTATTTATGATATTTCTGTTTGCAAATCAAATCAAAAATATTTTTGGGAGCATCATTAGCAAAACTGAGGAAGGGTGGGCCATAAGGCCCACTCTTGAAACTACACGTGCCGGTGTAGGGGTGGATTGTGATTATTCCCCTTAATTGGGATAAAATTGGAATGTAGGGGTGGATTGTGATATTATTCCCCTTAATTGGGATGAAACTGGAACCTTTGTGGATTGAAAAAGTCAACCCGCACGGCATATGTGGGAAGGCGGCCTAGCTGATCGGGTGGAGATCAGACGCTATATTGCGCATATGGTGGTACTACTCTTGGTAACAACTTTCTTTCGCATCACATGTCAAACCACATTGTTCGTGGGGAGATGGCCTAGCCGATCGGGCGTGATCGAACCCGTGCTAACAAAGACGGTGGTATACCGGTGCTAATGATCTCCCAACCAAAATTTTATATGAAGTTCGTATTTTGAAAATTATTGTGTTTTAACTGAACATTTGTATACTGTTGATTATGACTTGCTGTTTCTATGTGTTGCCTTTTCTTATATGGGCATTCTATTTCGAAAGATGACTTTTAGCTATACATATTAGTGCTATTCGACATTACTAATATCCCTTTTGCCGGGGGCGCTGCATCTTTAATGGATGTAGGTGGTTCTACAGCAGGTGACATTGGTCAGTTATAGCAGTACACTCTTTTCAGCTGATTTCGTGAGCCCCACTTCATTTCGGGGTCATGTATCTTTTGTTTCTAATGTATTGTGTTTTGAGGTATAGCCGGGACCTTGTTACCGAAATTTCCATATCACTCTTCTATTGTATTTAGAGGCTCCGTAGACAGGTTGTGGTTGATGTTGGGAATTGAACTAGAAATGTTGGTATTTGGAAATCATGTTTTTTCATTAATTGTATAATCTCGTAATATTTTGGAAATTATGAATGAAGCTGCTAATGAGAATAAAAAGGAAGTTGTTAATAAAATCTTTACAGTGTTTGATTAATGGAGTACATCTCCTCTTTATTCATGGATAAGTTTGGGTAGAAGGCAATCTAACAGGTTTGCTCGGCCGGGTTCTCTCGGTTGAGCTCCGCTCTCGCTCCCCGAGTTTGGGGCATGACAAGGCCATAATTCTTAAAATGAACAGTAATGAGGAAGAACTAAAGGACTTAGACTAATACATATAGGATAAGCAGCGAGATAGTAACCTAGAGTTAGGTAGCAAACATCGATAATAATAAACCGAAGTAAGTATTGTGATATAGTATAAGCTATCTAGATATAGTAAATCCATAAGCATAGCTAACCGAGACTATGAAACAAGATATAGCAATAGTCGTAAGTTTGACAAAGTACCGAGCGAAAAACTTCAGTACACCTACAGATTCCTAGAGGGACAGCTTGTCATAGTTTTGTATATGTTTACAAAGTGAGGCCTAGAGATTGGCTAAAGTCTGAAGGAAAAAAGAGAGAAGAGTCACATAAGCGCACATATAAGGACAGAGTCATACAGGCTGCATGACATAAGATAGCAACAGTTACGAGATTTGAAGAATTTCGACCACAAGTCGTGGTGTGAGAAAGAGGCCTAAAGGGGGGAATGCCCTGGCCTTTGGATTTAATCACAGAATAGTTCCCTGGATGGAAAGGACATCAGTAAAGTATTTGTAGGAGATATAGGTTATGAGACTGATAAGTGCATCAGTAAACATTTGAGGACGAATGTTCCAAAGGGGAGAATAATGTTACACCCCATATTTTCGTACGTAAGAGTACGTCGTAAGTCAATTGATGTAAGCTCATAAATGAGATCATCTTTGATAGTACATAAAGTAAGTTAATCATTTTACCTTGGAGATTACAAATCTTTATGATCATGGATAACAAGTACCAAGAGGGTTGAAAGGCTAAGAAGTTAAACAAATTGAAGAATATAAGTTTTGTCGAATGGTGACAAGTTGGGAATGTTTTAACATGTACTTTTGTGATGAGGCTAAGATTCTTAACAATATAAGGAGGTTATGCTATGAGTTATTTTTGTCGTATGATAGTCGTGTGTTATGTTTTTAAATCAAGCAAGTTGTGGAACAAAAGTTGGCAAAGGTCATCACAAGTTACATTCATAAATGTGCTGAAAATTAGGTCAAATGTAGATGCGATTTTCTCCAAATTTACTTCGAATTATGGGGTGATCTAACTACCAAATTGAAGATCTATGAGTCTATTTTCTAATGCATTAAACCGTTTATTGATACGATATCAAAGTAGAGAATTATTTGCATTTTTTGGAGACTGCGCCAAGCAGCTCTCTATGGGTCCCACAATGGCGGTTGAGATATATTGATATATATAAGATGCCTCAACCCCGTTTTAACTCATTATTTTTAAGTATCTTCAGACCATAGACACCTAAAAACAACCTCTCAAGGTTCTCTCATGATCCAAGACCCAAACAAAGGGCAAACAATACAAATCAAGTGTCGGGAATCCCGTCGCGCTAGTAAGTTTCTTCTTCTTCTTCTTGTTGCTGATTTTTGGGTAGTTCCAGCTCGTGTGGGAGGTTGTTTTAAGTGTTTTATGTTCTGTTAAATACTCTCCCAAGGTTTTAATATCAACCCTAGGTTATTTCAAGTCTTGCAAATGGATTACACCATATTTCATCATCTAAAGTTAGTTCTAGTGAATAACAACACCTCTTTGAGGTTGTGTTGTCATTGAGGATAGTTGTGGGCTGTGTTTGGCTGAAATTTCAAGTTGTTGATACTGTTTAAGGTGAGTATAAGAGATTACTAATTGTGCTTAAGCTTGCTTGTGTGTTGGTTAAGTTGTTAGGATGATAAACTACACAATAATACTTGGATTAGCTTAAGTCACTTCTATGATGTTGTATTGCCATTGAGGGCTGTTGTAAGCTAAATATAACTTGGATTTCGACTTGAAGATACTGTAGGAGGTATTTGTATTGTGTTATTTCATGTTATTAAAGTTATATTTATGTTGATTAAGTTAAATGGATGTACTAGACATGAACTAGTGAATAAAATTGCTAATTGAAGATAGTTGAAGTTGTGGATTATTTCCTTTGTTATAAATATATGATATATGGATGGAATAATTGATGAATGGCTTCATTATCATGTTAATGATGCTGTTAAGTTAATGTAAGAAGACTATCAGGGGTGATAATGGGGTTGAAGGGTGCTGAAGGGATTCAATCCGAGCTTGCCGCTCGTCGTGATATGTTGACGACTTGTTAATGAAATATTTTGTACCCTATTGTTGATATTGTTCTTATTGTATTGCTATGGTTGTTGTTATTGGTATATGGTATTGGAGGAGGCCCTTGTTACAAGGGAGATGCTGCCCAAATTTACATAAAACGAGCTACTACCTTAAGTTACAGACTTAGCCTTTATTCAGCACTGATTTTGAATCTCCTTGTGCTATGGTTGACTGAGTTGAGTTGTTTGAAGAGTTGCTTGGAAGCTATTAAGGACTCAATGAGGTTAAGGTATGTTAAAGCTAAACCTTTTCTTCATTTTTGCATGGCCCAGTAACTACATGTGTTTGATAACGAGACAGAAAGAGAAGTTCATATTCCTGAATTTATGTACATTGGCCTAGTCTCTTATGTTACAGTATTCTCCCTTATCGGGACTTTCTATTCAGTTAAGTATTGTCTTCTTCCAGTCAAGAGAGCGGAGGGTCTATATATATATATATATATATATATATATATATATACAGTATTATAGTATTTTCACCACCATTGAGCTATAATCGATGGGCAGACCCCTATTGGGCAACCTCTAATCAGATGGTACTTTATATACCGAACATATTGTAGCCGTGCGCCTATGAGCAAGCTCTGAATGGCCAAGATACAGAGCCTAGTATGGCCGAGCGCCTACGAGCGAGCCTACTACGGTAGAGCAGATACACATACCGAGCCTTATAGGGCCGGACAACTATTTTACTTATTATATTGAGAGAGTTGAGTTAGTATCAGCAGGTATGCATATCTTCAAATTATCTTTGACTCCCAGTTACTTTCAGTTATTGTATTATCAGTTCAGTTGCAACTTTCAGTTATTCTATTGTATTACATACTCGGTACATTATTTCGTACTAACGTCCCTTTTGCCGGGGATGCTGCATTTCATGCCTGCAAGTCCTGATAGACAGTTGGATAGATCTTCCCAGCACACAGAATCAAACATCACCTTGGTTAGTAAGCTCCACTTCCTCGGAGTTACCAGGTCTAGACCTTGAAGTCCATTTTATATATACAGGTTTGATGGGTAGCTCGAGACCGATCATGATACAGTTCAGCTATCTCTAGAGGCTTGTAGACGAGTCATGTATATTTTTTATATCAGTAGATGCTCATGGCGGCTTCGTCGGCCTGCAAAGTTTTATATATCATCTTTTGGGTATGTTTACCCCACAGATGAGAGGCGTTATTTTCAGATGATTCAGAATATAACCTCATCGGCCTAAGTTGAGGGTTACCCCTCCAGAGTTCACAGTTACAGAGTGGTACGCTCAGGCCGAGTATGGCACCGGGTGCCGGCCATGCCTCTTCAGGTTTGGGGCGTGACAATAAATGGGCCAGAAGGGCCGTCATGATATAAATAGAATAAAATATAAGGTAATACTTAACATAGGATGACCCAATATGAAATACAAACTTATACATGTGACATACGGGCGTATAAGACCCAAAATGATTACTTGTACACTCAAAACATAGGCCGACAAGGCCATACAATCTTTCATATGCATGATATCTGTCTACAAGCCTCTAAGAGTACATAAGCATCATAATAGTGGGGACAGAGCTCCGCCATACCAATCAATATATGTCCAAATCATACTGACCAAATAGGCAACTCTGGAGCAAGTGGAGTGTACCAATTACACTACAACAAAAAAGGCCTTTAGCGATAAAAGATAATCCCTTTAGCGGCAATACAAATAGCCGCAAAATCTTTTACCGGCAATTAATCATTTGCCACCGTCGCTAAAGGTTTTAGCGGCAATAAATAAGAGTGCTTTTAAAGACCCAGATTATTGCCGCTAAAAGGTATGACAACTAGTGGCAATTATCTGCCGGCAATTAAAATGACCAGTAAAAGTGGTTAAGGGATATCTTAGTTCATACATTTAGAGGCAATGACACTTGCCGGTAAAGACCAACTTAAATGTCGATAATGGTAACATCTTTTACTGGCAACTAAATCTGCATTTTTTGCATTTAATAAATTATTTGTGGTTAACAAATATTCAATTTAGTGGAGATAAAAATGTGACCTTTCTAACAACATTTGCTATAGCCTGAAATGATAAAATAAACACTTTGCTTTTATTCATTCTAACATAATGATAATATACACTCTACAAAATAATATTTCATTACATATACAAACAAAATGACAAATCCATAGCTTTTACAGTATCAACGCCAAAAAAGAAGTACACAGCTTGAATGAGCAACTTAATCCAATCTCTCTTCACCAGCTTTGCAACCCTACTTGCTTTCCTGACCCCTTTTCCCAATCCAATCTCTCTTCACAAGCAGGAAAAAGTGTACCTTAAAATACAGAAGAAAGAGTAAACTTTACTAAATCTAGTTCATTATGCCTTGAGAACAAATTCACAAATTTGGTAGCCTCTGATTCAGTTTATCATATCTTGCCTCCAGTTCAAAATATAATTCAGGCAGTGTTCCAATGCTCCAAGAACTTGTCTGGCTAGCCTATCAAAGCGTATCAATGTTGGATTCATACGTGTGCCTACCCCAACGAGAATACTTCAACAGATTCATGGCAAAAAATTTTTATAATCTAGAAAAGAATCACTACACTATTTAAGTCAGTAGATTATTAATTTGACTCCTAGAATGCTCCAAACATTTAAAGTAAGCACACAAAATATTTTAGAGCCACTTAAATCTACTTGATTCTACTGAGACAAGCTTTTACTTTTTCTTCTAGGCATTGAAAAGCACATGGAAGTTCTAGCAGAAGAAAGATACAATAGATGTTAAGATTAAATCTGAAAAGCCACCTTATGAGTTTAAAGCCTAACTATTCTATACTTTGAACAAATTCTAACAAAAACAAATCAGAAACAGAGCAGGTAACTACACTGCCAAATTTCTGAAAGAAATTTACACATAAATTCCATTGTTGAGCACGGTAAAAATCACCTAATTTTGAGACCATATTCCTAAGTGGCACATTGCAGCAAAACATACTAATCAGCAGGCTTTGTTTTAGCTCAGAAAATTTTAATATATATAGCATTTAAAGTCTGCTTGGCATTTTTTATTTTTTATAAGCATATACTTCATTTCTCTTTTTAATAATTTTGATATGTTAATCGACAAAGAAAACATAGTGAAGTATATTTTAGATTTTACAAATACTAGAATTCAAATAACTTAGCATGAAAGATGCAACTCTCAACAAACATATGATGTATAACTCCAGTTATTCATTCCAAATGACTTAGAATTTGTACAAAAGCTTATTAATCGATTCAAAAAAGACTAGTACCTGAATACTTGGTCTTGGACCGTTCAGCAGCGAAAAATACGAACACCATAAAATAATCATCTCATGCCAAGCATGTAGACTCGCAGAACTATTTTCTTTTACCTCTTTTTTTCAAAATAAAAGAAAAACACGTAACTTTAGAACTGAAATAGCTAGAAGTGAAAATAAAATGAATGTCAAAATATGAAATCTAATGTAAACCAAAATTGGTATACCTTCCATCGAATAACTTACACCAACAGTGGACATAATAAAGTTGGAAAAATATCTTCTATCTTAGCAGAACTGATACGTACGGTGGATGCATCAGTTAACTTACTTTAATAGTTTGGACATATAATGCTTAATAATTTGGCTTGATAGATGAAGAATATCAATATTGCACATAAAAGATTCCAATTAAATTATTTAATAAGA